>NC_055988.1:160099401-160402378 GCF_018446385.1 Zingiber officinale | reverse complement strand
GGTATTCATTGACTTAGAAAAAGCTTATGATAGAGTCCCAAGAGAAATTATATGGAGAATTTTAGAAAAGAGAGGTGTTAGCGTAACATATATTGAACTAATTAAGGATATGTATGAGGATGTACAACCAGAGTAAAGACTTTAGGTGAGTAACTGAAGCATTTCCAATAAAGATAGGGTTACATCAAGGATCAGCTCTAAGTTCCTATCTTTTTACACTAATTATGGACGAACTCACTGCGCACATTCAAGACACAGTACCGTGGTGCATGTTGTTTGCAGATGATATTATTTTGGTAGATGAGACACGTGAAGGAGTAAATGCTAAGCTAGAATCTTGGAGGGAAACACTCGAAGGGAAAGACTTTAAGCTTAGTAGATTAAAGACAGAATATATGAAATTTAAGTTTAGCAATATTAGAAGTAATGAAACAATTGTTAAGATAGGAGAGGACGAGTTGTCCGGAACCGAGAGATTTAAATATTTAGGATCATTTTTACAAAATGATGGAGGGATTGAAAGAGATGTCTTATATAGAATACAAGCAAGATGAGTGAAATAGAGGGGAGCGTTGGGTGTTTTATGTGACCGTAAAGTACCTCTTAAACTTAAAGGTAAGTTCTATAAAATCGCAGTTAGACCTGCTATGTTATATGAAGCTGAATGTTGGGCTATGACTCGAGCACATGAGCAGAAGATGAGAGTTGCATAGATGAGGATGTTAAGGTGGATGTGTGGACATACGAAGATGGACAAAAATAAGAAATGAAAGCATTAGAGAGAAAGTCGGAGTTGCATCTATTGAGGACAAACTCCGAGAGACACGTTTAAGATGGTACGGACATGTACTTAGACGACCAATAAATGCTCTAGTTAGGCGATGTGAAACTATGATAAATATGCATATCAAACGAGGAAGAGGAAGACCAAAAAAGACTTGGTTAGCAACAATAAAACAAGATAAAATTTATTTAAATATAGATGATGATATAATAGGAGATAGAGCTCAATGGCGTAAAAGGATTCATACAGCTGACCCCACCTAGTGGGAAAAGACTTGGTTGTTGTTGTTGTCGTCGTCATGACACACATAGATCCTCCACTCACTTCAACTTCTTGTTATAGATCATGTCTCAATGTCTGTGTGACCCACCTCTGTCTTCACCTCGTTATATCTTGACAACCTGTTCCATAGGGGAGGAATCGAGAAGAAATTTCAGGCTATCATTGGGTGTGTATTGTTGCCTGCAGGGACTCATAATCTCTGCCTCTGCCTCCTTGTGAGGATGTGACTTAGGGTGACAAGGGCATTCATGAAAAGGGTTCGGGTGCAAGATACAACTCGTGGAGGAAGCTGAAGACCAGTCTTGTGTGATGGTCTGTTATGTCTACCGGTTGATCAGTGAAACCATATATTTTGGATTTGGCATGGAGCAATATTTTAAACCGTGCATAGATTTTTATTTTTATTTTTATTTTAAGGGGCAGCCATCCCTTCTATTCCCCGCCTCCAATGGCCATTTGGCAATGCTTTCTAATATCCTTTTCTTGGGTAGTGTTACAGTGTTGTCATACTTATAATTGGATAAATCTTACGTTTTCAACCTCTTCATGTCTGTATTATGCAAACATCTTAGTTTTTTTGTAACCCAACTATTTTCTTGCCTACAGGATGCTGCCAGAGAACCTGGCTTCCATTTTATCCGATCATAAAAGAAGTGCAAAGGTTCTATCTCTTTGTGATGCTTCAGATATTCTACAGGATGCTTTTACATGGACAGAAGCTGCTATGAACCATCAGTATGAGGTTCTCTGTCTCTCTTATTAAGTTCATATTTATGACTAAATGTGTTTTGTACACTTTTAGTATTTCCATGTGTGGTCTAAAATTTGGAAGAGATAAGTTCTATTTTAATTTCAAATAATTATTAACCACGTTTCATGCTTTATCCTACCTGTCTTCAGCCTATAACTATGTTTGATCTAAAACATTGGTGGGAAAGGGAATGATAGTTTGCAGAATCCAACTTTAGAAGTTTATTAATAGTTCAAATAATTAAATAGCTAGTAACAAAGGTCCCATTGCTGATCTCAGTTTTCCAAATTTTCATTATTATTTATAAGAAAAATGCACGTGCTTGCTGAAGATTTCTTAGCTACTGTTAGATGAATTTCATGCAAAATGAAATTTGTTTTGGTTCTAAGCTTTATGATTAACTTGTGCAATTTCCTTTATTTCCAGTAACATCTGTCCATGTATTTGTTTGGTAAAATATTGGAAACAAATGTTGGGGACTTCTTTGGATATTTGGGACGTATGAATTTCAAAAAGTAAATCTCTCACTCATAGTCTCCGTGGAAGAAAATTGAGACCTTTCTGTCCTCCCGGTACCTAAGAATCTTGTAGAAGACTCACAAAAAAGATGAGACCAAGAAGGCTTACTAAAGAAGACTCGGTGATTGTAGAAGCCTCATAGAAGAGATACTAAGTGTTGTGTGTGGGGTTGACCAACATGAGATATGTTAAACCAAGTAATAAACTAAAATAATAGAGAAATATTAAAGTTATTTTTTAGTTCATTAAAATTAATGATTAAGAAGGGGAGGCTTAGCGCGACAGTAAAGTTGTTGCCGTATGACTTGGTGGTCACAGGTTTAAGTGGCATAAAAACCTTTTGCAATGCAAGGTAAGATTGCGTACAATAGACCCTTCACCTCATGTTGGTGGGAGATTCATGCACCGAGTTATTTTTTTTAATTAATGATTACATTATTATTTTTGAAAATTTATATAAATATTTTATATATTGATTAATGTTTAAAAAATATAATTTAATAAATATTAGCATTTAAAATGGTGATAATAAAATATTATTTTATATTGCATATTAACTATAAGTAAAAATAATGATGTTAGTATATACTTTAATATTGCATACTAGAGTTGTGTCGGAGTTTCAAACTTTGACTGAGGAGGAAGGAGATGAAAAAGAAGAATAAGAAAAGAAGACATCTATATTCCTAACTCATATAAAATTGTACAATTTTAACATTGTATTGTATGAACAAAAGCAAAAAAAAAAAATAACAAACATCACTTTTAATTCATTTTGATGCAGCTTATGTTAAAGGGTGTTGAATGTTAGTCTGATACGATAGTCATCAACATGATTGACACAACAATACACAATAAATTATCTAAGCCGAGTAGTTTTGAATTTATCTAAACGATATGTTTTGACCGTGTCTCCCGGTATGGTATGAGATCTCAAACCATGAGTACACTTTTATCAAACACTAGTATATTTTGTTTACATGAATAATTATTCTATTCCTAATGGATTATGATGATGGTAGAGCTATTACAATGGTCTAAATTGAATAAGGAACACGGATTATGTTGCAATTCATCCTGGTTCTCCTCACTACTGTATAGCTATTCCTTGTGCTAATCCCAAATTAAGTATTCAAAGTTGTTAGAATTCCTTTGAGACAAAATTACCCTTTAAATCTTTGTATTCCTTGGACTCTTGAAACCCTACACAATCCTTCTTAGTGGCATTTCTTGCTCTTCCTGATAGCACTACCTTGTCTTGCTCCTCCCTGCGACTCATTTGCCATTGTTGAGTTCTGCTCTTGTTAATTCTTGCTCTTGTGCCATCTGCTTTAGCGACTACCTCTGATGCCTCTCCAGCACTAGCTCCTCCTGGGTGTTGACCCCTGCAGTACTTGGTAGGTGTTTTTATCTATTCTTGCTCTCTTAGGCTAAGCCCTTGCATCCAAATCTCTCCCAATTCCACTACTGTTCTAGTGGTTTTTTTACTACATTCCATGGCTAGACATTTCTAAACATAGATGCTAGAATTGAAGTCACTTCAATGGTTTTAGTTGCTTGCTTCAGTGTACTTTTCAATTCTATGGTAACTGAAGCCTTTGAGTTAAGAAAATTTCCACACTTTTTATTTATTTATTTTACATTTGAACTTTGTGTCCTTTTGTTATAATTGTGTAGTTGTGATGGATTGCATTTTGGGTGATCAGAGATGATGGACTTGCAACTTGATTTTTTATCGGACTTTTTTTCTTTCAAGTTTGACATTGATACAAACATTTTGCCCAGTCCTTAATATTAATATTGTGTCTACCAATATTATTTCTCTCAATGTCGATACTATTTTTGATGTAAAAAATGAATAATTTTACAATCAAACTATTTCCTATTTAGATTTTTTTGCTTATCAAAAACAGAATTTTTTTCTAAGAGAATCACCAATTCCATAAAACATTTCAGGTTTTTGTTTGTTGAAATTATATGGAAAATTTGGTTCCTTTTTAGCTGTAGTTTTGGTTCATAAATATATGAGCCTTTATTATCCCCATTAAAACTTGTACATGAGTTTGCATTGTATTGCTTCATCAATTTTTTTCAATTATTTTCTATAGGCATTTGACAGCTTACTAATCACCAATAAGAATTTCCAAAAACAATTGCACTCATTTACTTAGATGTGCACTCATGACTCATGCTTCAGTTCAATTGATGTATCTCACTCATGTTATCTAATGTTTGCAGCACACTGTGGTTAATAAATCTTTGTTGTTATAGGATATTTTAGTCTTTTTGCAGCTCTTTGCTATCGATTACATATAACATTCTACAAACCAAATTCTCTATCGCATTTCATTCCACGAGTCAAACTAAATACTAGTTATTTCTATTCTATTCCTTATGTATTACATTTTATAGTAATTTTCTGTACCATTCCTTTTCAGTTTGATTCCATAAACCGCACATGGTAGTTACAGATTTGGTTCACAAAGCAATTTTTAGATGCAAGTTACCAAATACAGAACTACTTTCACATAATGCACAAATGCAATGCCAAACCTAGCCTTGTATATACAATATAGACTACTGTGTTTTCTTGCAATTTAACAATGCATAGTTGAACAAGGTACTATCTACAATTACTTGCTAGGATGCTTCTATTATAAGTAACCAAGCCTCCTAGTCTAATCTTTTCAGGGTTGTACAGCAACAGTTCTCTTGATTTGGTTTGATCATAATAAAGAACTTTTTGCACAGTGTGCTAACGTTGGAGATTCAGCATGTCTTATATGGTATCTTTTTTTAACAGATATTTTTGTTTGTTTCTCGTTTGTAGTAATTTGAATATATACATTTGTCTTCACTAATATGATTATGATTATCCTATTGTATCTGCCTGAATGATCATTGTTCATGCTATATCAGAGCACTACATACATTTGCATCTGTAGCAGATTTCACTTTATACATTTGCTTCACGAAACAATGCTTTTCCGTTGCCAATGATAGGCAATGGCATATAACGATTGATATGCACTTTTTGGTATATTTCAAATAGTTGAAATTTGTGTACATGTTGATCCTTGTATAACAATGATGCTCATGCAATGTATGAAAATGAAAGTGGGGAAAACTCTTCTTTTGTTTAATTTATGATTCAAATGTGTGTAACTTAGAGCTAGGCTATTTTAAAATGAAAATATGGTATTTCTAGTGATTAAAACTTAGAGAAGGAACATCTTATTGGTACTTGCTTGTGATGACGGATGATTCAATATTCTTGTTAAACCACAACCCTATAGGTAGGCCTTTCTTATAGCTAAAGGTTTTGGATAAGTAAAAAAAAAAAATGATAAACTCAGTTAGCCTCATTGACTAGCCACTCAGTAAAAAAAATGCCAAGAGGAAAAGTAACTGTCACTTTGATCTATAGTAATCTTGCATAATTTCCGACCAATCAATTTTACAATTCTTTAGATTCTTCCCTAAAGGGCATCTTCTTTACAGTGCTGATGGAGAGCTGATTCCTATGACAGAGGATCATAGAGTTACCAGTCCGTCTGAACGTGCTCGCTTTTTCAATGCAGGGAAACCATTGAAAGATGGTGAATCACGGCTTTGTGGTAATTCTTGCATTCTTCCATGATTCATCATTTCTGAAGGTTCTCTTATATGTTAACATGATGTTATGGGTCTAAAAGATACCAAGAAATCATCTCATGCGAAGATCTACATTCTATATAATCTGTGTTTTCATCAGGACTTAATATTTGTCGAATGCTTGGTGACAAGTTTTTGAAAGAACAAGATGACCGTTTCAGTTCAAAACCACACATAAGCCAGGTGGTTCCAATTAGGAAAACATCCACTGCATTTGCATTGATGGGAAGGTAGGTACTTTTCTTGCTCTTGGTGCTATTTTAGCTTTATTTAACTTTTTTGTATGCTTCTATAGTGATGGACTATGGGATGTTATCACCATGAAGAAGGCAGCGCGGTTTGTGCTCCAGGTTTGTAAACTTCAAATTTTATTTGCTGTAGATTTTACACATTTTGGATCCTTCATTACAACTTTCATATGAATTCCACAGGAAAAACAGGAAGTCAACAAAGATCAAATCTCTGCAGATGTAATCGCCAACAATGTGTTGAATGAAGCTAGAACCTTGAGAACAGAGGACAACACGACTGTCATCTACTTAGATTTTGATGTTTTGAGAACAGGATCTTGTACCATTGAAGTGTGATCATACAAGTTCCCCAATTCCGGTATTTCTTCAGCATTTCTTTTCTAGTTGACAGTTTCATGGCTTTTGATAATCAGTTAAGCTGCTTCAAAGTCAGTTTTAGGCAACAATTACCCCAGACAAGGTGCTTTCCAGTTTTTTAATTGGTGTGCTACTCTACAAATTGCCATGTTCAGACCACATTGAAAGCATCCTTCTGGATGTGTATGATGGAAGTATATCAGACGCAAGAATCAATGATGAACGTTCGTTATTTTTTACGAAAAAGAGTATCCTTGGGCACTTATATGCACAGGCAGTAGGGAGATGCAGGTCAAAAGAGTCCAAGGTGCTTCTCTTCTCAGAAGGATTGCACATGTAGGGACTTTGATTCACAGGTTTCTAGTGGCAGTTCAAGATACTATGAGTTTACAGCCAGCCAAGCTAGGAGTTAATATAGGTTTCAAAGTCTTAAAGCCATTAAACAAGAACTGGGTAGAGGAGTATTTGTATATATAAGTTTTTGAGGGCATTACATTTCTTATTTGTCACTTTAAATGCATATTTCTATTATTTTTCCCTATTTTTAAAAGGTCCAATGCTTTTATTATTAGCAGACATCAATCATAATTAATTTACTGCTTAATTTCCTGATATCATTATATTTTTAGTACTCAAAATTCAACGATATAAAACTGATGTGCATTCATTTTATTAAGAAAATAAATACTAAATATGTAAGCAACCATTGTATTTTTTTTTCACAGTGGGGCTTATGGTTTTAGAACAATTTTCATTCTCCTGGTTCACAGGATGTCAAAAATGGATCGGTGGGATAAAAATAAATATTATAGAAAAATTAATAATTTAAGATTTAAAATATGAAATATAGGAATCTTTATTGATAAAATAATAGAGATAATAAATATGATAATTATGAGAAAATTAGTATTTTATGTGTATAAGAGATAAAATAGATAGGCGAGAAAGTAAAGATGATAGAGAACTTAAGTTTTAAGTTATGATACATAAGAAAAAATAAGAAATAATATGAGTATTGTTGTAAATAGTTCATTAAATGATGAAGTTATAAGAAGAGTAGTTAGAAAAGAAAATAGATTTATAATTCTCAAGATAATAGTGGTTAAAGATATTGTGAATATATATATATATATAAAAGTAGAATTTGATGAAACAACTAAATTAAAGTTTTGGAACAATTTAATTGAAGTGTTGTAAAATATTTTATTAAATAAAATAATTTTAATAGGAGGCGATCTAAATGAGCATGTCATAGTGAAAAATGAGAAATATGATAGGGTACATGAGAGTTATGAGTTTGGAACGAGAAAAGAAGAAGGGAAAATTATATTGATTTTGTGATAGCATATGATTTTATATTAGTTAATATATTTTTTTTTTTAAGAAAAGAGAAAAATATTTATTCATGTTCAAAAGTGGAAATAATAAATTACAAATTAACTTTTTTAAGGTTAGAAAGATTTGTAAAAATTATAAGGTTATCCTTGGAGAAAACTTAACTACTCAATATATATTAATAGTGTTGTATATACACTTTAAGCATAGTATCAATAGAAAAAAATAACTTATAAAATTAAATAGTGGAAGTTAAATGATGGAAAACATATTTAAGGAGAATGTAGGAATATAAACATTAGGTGAAATATATAGTGATTCTAATACGTTTGGGATAAGATGATATCAAAGTTGAAAATAGTCGTTAAGAGTACTCGGTGAGTCAAAGGGGCATGTACCACTAAGGAATCTTGATGGTGGAATGAGAAAATACATGGAAAATTGAAGGAAAAATGTATAACTTATAAGAAATTATACATTTGTAAGAACAATAAAGACTTAAAAAAAATATACAATTGACAAGAAATGGTTAACAAAAAGTGAATGAAGTAAAAAATGAAACTTTTGAACGATAATATTGAAAATTGGATGCAAAGGAGGGGGGAAAGAGGCATTTATAAAATAGTTAAACGAGAGAAAAGAAGACAAGATATTTAATCCAAATAAAGTATATTAAAGATAAATATAATATAGTACTAGTAAACGATGAAAAAAATAAAAGAGTGATAGAAGATGTATTTTCATCAACTTTTTAATGAAGGTTTAGATAACCAACTTAACTTGAGTAATTTAAATAGGTTAAATGAGTATAGAAATTTAAATTTTTATTGTAGAATTCAAACTTCAGAAACAGAACAAGTTTTAAATGAGATGTACAATAGAAAAATCATTGGATTAGATGATATTCCGATAGATGTATGGAAGTGCCTAGGGAAATAAGGTATTGAATGACTTACAAAATTATTTGACATGATATTGAAAATAAAAAATGTCTTATTAATGGAGGGTAAGTACCCTAGTTGCCTTATATAAGAACAAGAGAGAGATATAAAATGTACAAACTATAAGGGTATTAAACTAACGAGATATACTATGAAACTTTGAGAAAAAATAATAGAAAAAAATTAAGGAGGTCACGGTGATCGAAAATTAATTTGGTGTTTGGAAGGTTGACAGTAGAAGTTGTACATCTTTTCAGGCAACTAATTAAAAAGTATCGGAAGAAAAAATAAGATCTACACATGATATTCATTGACTTAGAAAAAATTTATAATATCACTCTAAGAGAAATTATATGGAGAATTTTAAAAAAGAGAGGTGTTAGCGTAACATAGAATTCTAAGAGAAATTATATAGAGAATTATAGAAAAGAGATGTGTTAGTATAACATATATAAGGATATAACGACTAGAGTAAAGAATTCAGGCAGATTAACTGACACATTTCCAATAAAAATAGGGTTATATCAATGATCAATTCTAAATCTCTATCTTTTTATACTAATCATGGATGAACTTACTAGATACATTCAAGACATAATATTGTGGTGCATGTTGTTTGTATATGATATTATTTTGGTAGATGAGACATGTGAAGGAGTAAATGTTAAATTAGAATCTTGACAGGAAACATTAGAAGTGAAAAGTTTTAAGCTTAGTAGAGTAAAGATAAAATATATGAAATTTAAGTTTAATAATATTAGGTGTAATGAGATAATTGTTAAGATAGGAGATGACGAGTTGTCTGAAACTGAGAGTTTTAAGTATTTAGGATCATTTTTATAAAACTATTGAGGGATTGAGAGAGACGTCTTATATAGAATACAAGCAAGATGGTTGAAATGGAGGATAGCATCGGATATTTTATGTTATGGTAAAGTATCTCTAAAATTTAAAGAAAAGTTCTATAAAATGATAGTTAGATCTGCTATATTATATGAGCTGAATGTTGGGTTATGACTCGAGCATATAAGAAGAAAATGAGAGTTGCAGAGATGAAGATGTTAAAGTGAATATGTAGACATACGAGGATGGACGAAATAAAAAATGAGAGCATTAGAGAGAATCAGAGTTGTATATATTGAGGGAAAACTCTGAGAGACACGTTTAAGATGATACAAATATGTACTTACATGACTAATAAATACTTTAATTAGGCAATGTGAAATTATGAAAATACATACATTCAATGAGAAAGAGAAAAACCAAAAAAACTTGGTTAAGAATAATAAAATAAGATAAAAATTATTTAATTATAGATGATGATATAGTAGAGGATATAGTCCAATGATATAAAATAATCTATATAATTGAAATCCTATCTAATGAGATAAGATATATTTATTGGTATATCAACATTGAATATCTACAAATATTTTTGAATGTTTTGAAAAATAAAAAATCATTTTGCAAATGATTTTATTCTTTATGGAAAAAAACTTTGGTTTTCATAATGATATAAACCTTAATCGTTGTAGCATAGTTCAACAATGTGCTAATCTAGGCCTCTGACTCAAGTTGGCCCAACACAAAGTCTAGTGTCTCAACCTCATGACTTCAGTTTCCATAATCACCCAGTTTTTTTTTCATTGCCGTATTGTTACATTTTAAGTTGACTAATCTCCTAGATACGCTGTAAAGCTAGATATATATTCTACTAATCTATTTTGCACTTCGTCTACATATCTTATTCAGTAAATTAGAAAATCACGTAGCTAAAATTTTGAAATACCTAAATTTTATAATCAAATTTTAAAACTATCAAATCATGTAACCATACTCAGTAATATTACATCGGTGACTAATCCCTTCAGTCATGTTGTTCTTGTAAAATCGTCCAACGTCGAATCACGTACTCTGAGGCAAATTCTTATTTATTTTTTTTCACATTGAGTATTTCGATCGGGGCCTCCCAGCACAGGTTGTTCTAGTAAATTCACCATCAATACATGCTTCAGTAGAAAATCGAATTGTATCCTTCTGGTTTGACGCAAATGCTCCTACCGCCCACGCATTCTCTAGCAGAGGGTCAAATCAGTCGATTGCTATTTGAAAATTTTGACATTTGACCGTCTACAAATTTAAAAATATAAATAATTGTCAATTGATAACATTTTAAGTTGACTAATCTCCTAGATACGCTGTAAAGCTAGATATATATTCTACTAATCTATTTTGCACTTCGTCTACATATCTTATTCAGTAAATTAGAAAACCACGTAGCTAAAATTTTGAAATACCTAAATTTTATAATCAAATTTTAAAACTGTCAAATCATGTAACCATACTCAATCCCCCCCCGCATTTACCCTAATATAGCATTCGATTGCTACAGTTGGAGATACTATTCATCAGCATATTAAGTCCTGAATCAATTACTATACAGTAATAGTCGATTAAAAAATTTAACTTATATTCAAAAAAATTATTACTTTTAATATAGTGTCAAATTAATATTTAAGGGTATACATATAATCATGAAAATTAGACGAACACATAGGACTTGGTTCTATATCATTTCGAATTCTCTAAGTCTATTAATCGATTTTGGTTCAAATCGATTGAAGGATCTAGAGCGCTCGGAATGACATAGAACCAGATCTTATGCATTCATCTAGTTTTTCTGATAATACACATACTCTCAAACATTATTTCTATACGCTATATTGAGAGCATCAATTTTTTGAATATGAATATGTTTAAAAAATCTAATTTGTATTAAAAAAATTATTATTCTCAATACAGCACGTCAAACTAATATTTGAGAGCAATGTTATAATCAGGAGAATTAGATGAACACATAGAATTTAATTTCATATCATTATGAGCTCTTTAGATCCATTAGTCGATTTTATCCTAAATCAATCAAAACTGACTCATGGACCTACTGAGCTTGAAATGATATGGAACTAGGTCATATTATTTGTTTAGTTCTCCCGATTATATTCATGCACTCAACATCAATTTGATCTAATATTTTGAGATTAATGATTTTTTAAATACAAATCAGATTTTTTAGATCTATTCGTGTTCAAAAATCATTGTTCTCAATACAATTTATCAAATTGATGTTTTATGGCATGATATAATCAGGAGAACTATAGAAACACATTGAATCTGATTCCTTGTCATTCTGAACTCTTTAAATTTATCAGTTGATTTCATGTCGAACATGAATTTAGCCCACCATATTAAGAAGAAGGATGATTTTTAAAACTAAATTAGATTTTAAGAATTAGAGTTTAAGGTCACATAATCATTCCTAATCGATTACTATAATAGTAAAATAGGTACGGAGTGCATGATTTAATAATTTTAAAATTTAAATATATGATATGAATGTTTTTTAAATTTCAGCTAGTTCGATAATTTTATTAATGGAGGAGCAGTAATCAATGGAGGACCCTCTATACAATTTTCCGCATTGTGTCCACGCACACAACGTGGACATATTAAATACCAAATGAATCATCACCCAACTTAAAATACTAAACCAAAATATCCAATGGAAGATAGAAAGGACCACGTGTAATTAGATACGGAATCGGGGCAATGGAGCTGCATCGGGGCAGTGGAGCTGCATGGTCTTATAAAACAATCTATGGCGATGTGGCCAGAATGTACAATTTACGTGTAGTGTATAAGGATATAAGTCCCACTGAGTTGACAGTCAAAAATCTTATTGAAATTAAGATGGTTACCACATTAAGTTTCAATAGACTTTTGACATGTTTAGTCTATGTAAACTCTCAGTATATTCTCAATATATTTAGTCTTAATAAATTCTCGCTATATTTAGTCTCAACATACCCCCAGCATATTGAGTCTCAATAGATTCTTAGTATATTTAGTCTCCACAGATTCTCAACACATTGAGTTTCAGTAGACTCTTAACATATTTAGTCCCAGTAGACTCGGTAGACTCTCGGAACATTGAGTCTCGATAGACTCTCGACATATTTAGTTTACTCCTATCATATTAAGTCTTAGCAGACTCTCGACATATTTAGTTTACTCCTACCATATTGAGTCTCGGCATACTCTCGGTATATTTAGTCTCGGTAGACTCTCAGCTTGATGGATTCCAATAACCTAAGTTCATTTATTCTCAAAGGTCACTCCATCATAATGGTTCCTTTTGTCTTCCTCAACCACTTGGCACACGCTCCGTACTAGCACATTGATAGTAACAGAGAATATTCCAAACACGTGGTAAGTAGCAATTGGAGGAGTGGTTACGAGGTTGTCAGACTCAGTTTCCTAGATGCCCCCTACTACCACATGGCACTACGAGAATGGAGAGGTAAGTAATGGTTGTTGGATCTGGTCCCCTCAACAGCCTCCTCAATAATAATGTTTTGGTTAACATGGAGATGCTCCCCTGACAACTATACAAACACTCACAGAGGTAACGGTAGGAGATCCCCAACTCTTTGCTAAAGGAAAACTCCACCAGGTTCTATCCTTCCCCTCCATCTCCATAATTTGTTTCATTAAACCACCTCGAATAAATCCTAACTTGATCGTCGGAATGGCCTGCGGGATCCATCCCCGACACTATTCTAACCCTCTTTTCGAGTGCATTCTAGGTTCCTTCTTCATCTTCACTGATGATCTTCTGAGTGCACAGTAAGCAAGTTCGTTGACGGATGGCTTGACCATCCACAGTGATTTGACTGGAACAAATTAACGCTATATGTGGTAACTCTAAGCCAAGACGCTATGATGGTTAACACTAGAAGAATCATTGATAATCGTGACTTCGACGGAGAAAGAAGTCGTAGCAGAACAACATTTATAACTCAAGAGAATGTCGATGAAATGGTGTGTAAGGCATTGTAGGGTTTCCTGTGGCAATGCCCATTCCTGCAACCACCATTAGTAGGAGGTCTCCCGACTCCATGGACGCTTGGGAGTTGTGAGATTGAGCTATTCTCTTCCTTAGCGGGATCAGGTCATTCTCTTCCTCAGTGGGATCGGATTATTCTTTCCCTCAGCGGGATTGAGTTTTATCATATTCTCTCATAGAATTAAGTGATTATCTCTCTCATCCGGATCGAGTTATTCTCTCCCTCAGCGAGATCGAGTCTTATCATATTCTCTTTTTGACTCTATGGACGCTTGGGATTTGTAGGATCTAGCTATTCTTTCCCTCAATAGAATCAGGTTATTTTCTCCCTTAGCAAGATCGAGTTATTGCCTCCCTCAATGGGATCAAGTTTTATCATATTCTCTCCCCGACTCCATGGACGTTTGAGAGTCATGGGATCGAGTTTTTCTCTCTCTTAGTGGGATTAGGTCATTCTCTCTCACAGCGGGATCGAATTATTCTCTCCCTCAACAAGATTAAGTTTTATCATATTCTCTCAATGGGATCAGGTGATTCTCTCCCTCAGCAGGATCAAGTTTTATCATATTTTTTCTCCGACTTCGTGGACACTTGGGAGCCATAGGATCGAGTTATTCTCTCTCACAGCGGGATTAGGATATTCTCTCCCTCAGCAAGATCAAGCTATTCTCTCTTTCAACAGGATCGAGTCTTATCATATTCTCCCTAACTTTATGGACACTTGGGAGTCATAGGATCAAGCTATTTTCTCCCTCAATGAGATCAAGTTATTATCTCTCTCAAAGGGATCAAGTTATTTTCTCCCTCAACGGGATCAAGTCTTATCATATTCTCTCTCCGACTTTGTAGACATTTGGAAGTTGTGGGATTGAGTTATTTTCTCTCAGGAAGATTGAGTCATTCTCTCCCTCAGTGAGGTCGAGTTATTCTCTTCCTCAACGGGATCGAGCTATTATCTCTCTCAACAAGCATGATGCTACTCTTATTTCCCAAACTCAGGGATAGTTGAGAGTCGAGGGATCGGGATATTGTCTCTAGGACAGTGGAGAAGTCACCTCAAAAATATGCATCAGGTTCGAGTGCATATAGTTTTATTTTTCAAATATGAATTGTTGCTCTTCGTTGCAGCTTTACTTGAAGGCGCTTTACCTCTCTCGACTCGTACGCTCATGAGATTGAACTTATTATTCTCTCTCTGACTCCACAAGTACTCGAGAGTCACGAGATCAAACTTATTATTCTCTTCCGACTCGGACATAGGCATGGATCAAGCTATTCTCTCTCTGACTTCACAGGAACTCGGGAGTCATGAGATCAAATTTGTTATTCTCTCCTGACTCAGACATAGTCGCGGATCGAGCTATTCTTGTTTTTGTAGGCGCAGTGGAGACCGGCAAAAGGGGGGTGAATTGCTGAAATCAAAAAATAAACTATACCCTCCTCGGATTTCAACTCAAAAAAGCAATAGTAAAATAATAATAATTAAATCAACAGAAATAAAAAGAGACTCAGCAATTAACCTGGTTACAACCAAGGAGGTTGTTAATCCAGGGCAATGAAAAAGCGCACTAGAAGAATCTCCTTTGCTGAAGGCGGAGAAGCCTTTTACACACTAACGGCTCAGAACTATTGCTAGGAATTAAGTACAGAGTTGAATGTAGAAGTTGTTATTTAATTCCTAGCTCCAGGGGCCTTTAAATAGCCTCTGGAAATTCTATCCCGAGGGTCCAAGGCGCCTCCAGCTCGGTGAGTGGATAGAATTCTATCCGGTGCTCGAACGGTCATTCTGACCTGGCTCAAGGCACCTTCAACAAGCAATGAAGGCGCCTTCAATGCTTGTTTAAGGCGCCTTCAAGCTATAGTACCTTCTGCTACAGTAACTTCTTGCTACAGTAATTTCCAGCCTTTTTTTGACTCCTTTTCTTCTTTGCTTTGACTTCCAAAGCTCCGTTCTTTTGGGTGATTGCGGCCAACCGGAATAGGGCTCACCCGAACCCAATTCTCGGCCTTCTCCTCGAGCAGGCTTCCGTCCGGCTTCTCGTCCCTCGAATGCCGTGCACGTTCTTCTCGCTCCACTGGAGTACTCTTTCGCAGCTTTCTCGTCCTTCGGACGCACCGAGCCCGTCGGCTCCCTTCCCGTGCCGTCCTTCTCGCTAGCTGCGTCTTCCGCTCGACTTCCTGTGCTCCTAACCTCCTGCGCACTCAGACACAGGGATCAAACACACCAGGACCTAACCAACTCGGTTGATCATATCAAAACACCCACGGGGACCAACAATCTCCCCCTTTTTGATGTGCATCAACCCAAGTTCAAGTTAGCGTAAAAATAGACACAAAAAGTAATTTTAAATAAAAATGACTAAACTAACATATTAAGCATAAGTTTTGCAATAAAATAAAATTACAATATAGTTAGAAAGAAAAAATTTAATTTTCCTAACTCCCCCTCAACTTGTACTTTTCTCTCCCCCTTTGATCACAGCAAAAATGGGGTCCTAATTAGAGGGAACTTTTTTAAAAAAAATTCTAAGTAAATGAATTTTCAAACAGAACTTTCCAGAAAAAATATTTCTACCCAAAATGAATTTTTTGAAAAAAAAAATCTAAGTTAAAAGACTTTTTGAATTTTCAAAAAAAATTCCAAGTAAATGAACTTTTAGAATTTTCCAGAAGAATATTTCGAAAAAGAAATTCTAAGGATTTTAAAAAAAAATTAAGTCAAAAAGCAAATTAAGTCTTTAGAATTTTTCCAGGAAAAAATATTTCTAAAAATGAATTATAAACAAAATTTTCAAAAATGTTTGATTAAAGTTTCAAAGAATTATTTAATTCTAATTTTTAAATGCTTTTTCAGAAAGTTAATTAAACCTTTCATTTCAATATTTCAGCTTCCAGGTCGTGGCGAGGCACTAGGCCTTCTTGGTTATTGGAACAACAACCACTTCCTTGACAAAGCTTTATAAAGAAATTTACTGTTTAATTTTCTTCTCTGAAAGCGCTAAGTCTAATATTTCAATTAAGATCAAATATTATGATTTTTAAATTTCCATTTTAACTTATCATAAGTTCTTAATCCACAGTTTTTTAGAATTATGGCAAAAAATATTGAGCATGCAAAAAATTGTACATTTTCTATTGTTAGTTTGTCAAAATCTTTTAATTGACAAATTGTGTCTTTTAACTCAATATTCTTTAATAGTTTTTCAGTTTTTAATTTAAAATATTCTTTCGACGAAATAATTTGTAATTCACGAAAACCTTTCGGCAATATTTCAATTGAAACAATTAATTTGCCAAGAGGTGGAGACCATACCTGACTTACCTTGTCGGCGGTTGATTCTCCCCCTGTTGAGTTGTTTTCGTCTTCTGATGTTTCTCCCCCTTCATCGATGCTCATTTGTTATGAGCATTCTAGGTCTTCAAGTTGGAGTTCGGTTACTGGTTCTGTCTCGGCACTTACCTCAGTTTCAGACTCTTCTGACGTCGGATCAGTGTCCATCGAGGAGTCGGATTCAACTTCAATTTATTCTTCGTGGAGTTTTAAGAACTTTTCCCAAAGTTCTTTTGCGCTATTGTACTCTCCGACTTTGTCGAGATCTTCATTTGGTATTGTGGTTAGAAGATGAAATTCAGCCCGTGCATTTGCCATAAACTCGTCACGTTGCTTCTCGTTCCAGAGGTATTTCTCGAGCTCTTCTCCGTTTGCTTTCTTTGGTGTTTCATAACCAGATTTCATTATTAAATAAATAGAAAAATCAGAGTTAAGGTATACCTCCATCTTTTGCTTCCATGAAGCAAACTCCCCCTCGAATGCAGGTGGGTAGTCACTGTCTCCGACCATCGTTTTGATCGTTGTGCGTCAGTCGGCGGTTAGTCATTCTGAGCGGTCAGGCTTTGATACCAATTGTAGGCGCAGTGGAGGCCGGCAAGAGGGGGGTGAACTGCTGAAATCAAAAAATAAACTATACCCTCCTCGGATTTCAACTCAGAAAAGCAATAGTAAAATAATAATAATTAAATCAACAGAAATAAAAAGAGACTCAGCAATTAACCTGGTTACAACCAAGGAGGTTGTTAATCCAGGGCGATGAAAAAGTGTACTAGAAGAATCTCCTTTGCTGAAGGCGGAGAAGCCTTTTACACACTAACGGCTCAGAACTATTGCTAGGAATTAAGTACAGAGTTGAATGTAGAAGTTGTTATTTAATTCCTAGCTCCAGGGGCCTTTAAATAGCCTCTGGAAATTCTATCCTGAGGGTCCAAGGCGCCTCCAGCTCGGTGAGTGGATAGAATTCTATCTGGTGCTCGAACGGTCATTCTGACCTGGCTCAAGGCGCCTTCAACAAGCAATGAAGGCGCCTTCAATGTTCAAGGCGCCTTCAATGCTTGTTTAAGGCACCTTCAAGCTACAGTAACTTCCTGCTACAGTAATTTCCAGCCTTTTTTTGACTCCTTTTCTTCTTCTCTTTGGCTTCCGAAGCTCCGTTCTTTTGGGTCATTGCGGCCAACCGGAATAGGGCTCACCCGAACCCAATTCCTGGCCTTCTCCTCGAGCAGGCTTCCGTCCGGCTTCTCGTCCCTCGAACGCCGCGCACGTTCTTCTCGCTCCACCGGAGTACTCTTCCGCAGCTCTCTCGTCCTTCGGACGCACCGAACCCGTCGGCTCCCTTCCCGTGTCGTCCTTCTCGTTAGCTGCGTCTTCCGCTCGACTTTCTGTTCTCCTAACCTCCTGCACATTCAGACACAGGGATCAAACACAGCAGGACCTAACCAACTTGGTTCATCACATCAAAACACCCACGGGGACCAACAGTTTTGACTCCATGGGTACTCAGGAGTCATGGGATCGAGCTTATTATTCTCTCCTGACTTGGACATAGTCACAGATAGAGTTATTCTCTCTCCGACTCCACAGGCACTTGGAAGTCATGAGATCGAACTTATTATTTTCTCCCGTCTCATATATATTTATGGATCAAGCTATTCTCTCTCTGACTCTACAGGTACTAGGAAGTTGTGAGATCGATCTTATTATTTTCTCTTAACTCAGATATAGTCGCGGATCGAGTTATTCTCTCTCCGACTCTATGAGTACTCAGGAGTTGTGAGATCGAGCTTATTATTCTATCCCAACTCTGACATAATCGTGGATCGAGCATTCATTTCCCTTGGGATCCACCGACGCATGCCTCATTATAGGCCAGGATCCCCCTCGTCTTGGGCTAATGGTTCCGCCTTACGACAAGCATGACGATCCCAACTCCATGCTAGCAGAACTCATTTCCCTCTTAGCCCCCTGCTAATAGTCAGTGCTAACGAAGCTCATTGCCCTCTTAGCCTCTCGCTATCGGCTCTGCCTTACGACATACATGGTGATCCTATCTTCGTGCTAGTGGAAGTCATTTCACTCTTAGCCCATCGCTAACGACTTCACTTTACAACAGGTTTGGAGGACCTCGCTCCATGCTAGTGACTCGCCTTACACAAGCTCCAGAGAACCTAGCTATGTGCTAGCAGAGCACATGCCCTCTTAGCTCCTCGCTAATGGCTCCACCTTATGACAAGCTTGGAGGACCTAGCTCCACGCTAGCGACTCGCCTTACCCAAGCTCTGATATGGAGAACCTAGCCCCCACTCTAGTGGAGTACATGCCTTCTTAGCCCTCGCTAACGGCTCCTGCTTACGATAGGCTTGGAGGACCAAGCTCCGCACTAGCAACCCGCCTTACACAGGCTTTGGAGAACCTAGCGAAGCGCTAGTGGAGCACATGCTCTCTTAGCCCCTCCATAACGGCTCCACCTTACGACATGCTTAAAGGAACTAGCTCAGCACTAACGACCCACCATACACAGGCTCTGGAGAACCTAGACCCATGCTAGTGGAGCACATGCCCTCTTAGCCCCTGCTAATGACTCCGCCTTACGATAGGCTTGGAGGACCTAGCTCTGCGTTAGCAATCTGCCTTACACAGGCTCTGGGGAACCTAGTCATGTGCTAGTGACTTGGCAGCCCCAATTTCAGCTATAGACATCTTTGTCTTAGGCATTTCTTCCTCAGTTCCAGCTACATATATCTCTGTCTTAGATATCTTTGCCTTAGTTTCATCTATAGGTATCTCTGCATTAGTCTCAACTTCAATTACAACAATAATGTGTTGTTGGTCTTACTAGGATCAACAACAGTGCATTCTACCATGTATTGTACTGTATTTCTAGTGTAAAAATACCATCCAACATGTTGTTGTTCTAGGTCTATCAGCAACACAGTGTTGTTGATGTTCCTTGGATCAACAATAGAGTGTTCTGTTGGCAATTTTTAGGGTTTTGATGTTTGACAATATACCTAAGTCTGATCAGTTTGACCAAGGGTTTATCTAAATAGGACTTGATGTTTGGAAGAGAGAAGTCTAGTTAGGACTAAATGACTAGAAAGGAAAAGTCCAAACTTAATTAGGCAAGGGTAAGTTCTAACTAGAGGCTAAGCAAGTGAGAAGTCTTCTGAGTGACTAGTCCTAACTGGAGGTTAGGTAAGGAGAAGTCCTAGTAAGTGAAACTAGGCTCTAGTAAGTGAAGCTAAGTGATGAAAATCTTGATAAGTGAAGTCAGGAAGTGAAAGTCCTAGTGAGTAAAGCTATATCTTAGTGAGTGAACTTAGGTGGTGAAAGTCCTAGTGAGTAAAGTTAGGCAGTGAAAACCCCTAGGGGGAGGTAACCCTAGGTAATGGGAAGTCTTGGAGGAGTGAACTCCAAGCATGAAACCTAGTATATCGGATAGACTTATTGGAGTACAATTTGATTCTAAAGGATTGAACTTAGGTGGTAAACTTAGAGGAGAGATCTCTAAGTAAAAGGTAAGTCTAGTAAGTCAGGTAGACTTATAGGAGTGCAACTTGATTATAAGGGATTAACCCTTAGATGGTAGACTTAAAGGAGAGACCTCCAAGCTAAAAGTAAACCTAGTAGGTCAGGTAGACTTACAAATATAGGCTAGGTTGTTTGTTTTGTATTTTGTATGGTTATTTTGCAAAAACCTAAAGATGGAAGTAAAATAGAGAGCATATAGCCACAAATGGGTGAATCAGACTTGACTCGGGTCGAATCAGACCCAAACCGATTCAGTAGACCAAACCAGTGATTTGATAGATCGACTAGGTTTGGTCTAAATTATTGAGTTGTGAAATATTGACATGGATGATGATGTGATAAAAGATCCGGTTCATTTTTATTATTTGGATGAGTATAAGAATAAACCAGATGATGTGGATAGAGATAAGGATTGATCCAGATAAGACTTGATCTAGAAATGACTTCATCTAGATAAGAGTTGATCAAGATAAAGATATGATCCAACTCTATAAAAGGAGACGAAGGCTCTACATTTAAGAGATCCATTCCACTACTACTGGTTAGGATAAAAAAAATTCAGATATCTCCATAATAGTATGATATTGGTCACTTTAGGCCTAAGCCCTCATGGTTTTACTTTTGGGCTCTACCCAAAATGTCACATACTAATGTAGATATCTTTCCCATATAAGTCCATGATCCTTTCCATGTGTTTTCAATGTGTGACTTTGTTTGCAACCATTGCAACCCAGCAACCCCCCCCCCCCCCTTCAAATGAAGGACCACCCGTTCAAGCCTACCCGCTTGATGTCATCTGATCCTTGAACCACCGGGATTTTCCTGCCCTTCGGTCCAACCGACCTAATAGGACTTCCTTGCCCCTTGATCCACCTTACCTACTATGACTTCCTTGCCTAACCACAACTAGGGTTTCTATGCCTGGTGTCTGGTCATCTTGATCCAGACATGGGAGCCCCCACTTCCTTCATTAGAGGTCAATATGTCGACGGTTACTCCTTCTGGTTGTCCGGGCTCTGATACTAATTGTTAGGATCAAAAGAATTCAGATATATTCATAATGATATGATATTGTCCACTTTAGCCTAAGCTCTCATAGTTTTATTTTTGGACTCTACTCAAAAGACCTCATACCAATGGAGATATCTTTTTCTTATAAATCCATGATCCTTTCCATGTGTTTTCAATGTGAGACTTTATTTACAACCATTGCAACCTAACACTACTCATACTCCATGTGCTCAAAAGGAAAGTTATAACGCGAAGTTCTGTGACTGGGGCAGCTCTAGGAAGGGTGCATTGCGCTCGGGACTTCGGGACCAGTTTGACTAAGTGTTTGTTTGTACTTTTATTATTATAAGCTGTAATTATTTTATTATTCTTTTATGCTTGTGATTGATAAACTGTAAAATGATTTTCTACACCTCTAGAAAGTTTTCGGAAAGGAAACCACTAGTGGACTAGCGCTTGAGTGCGTAGGGCTTGGACGTAGTGTGGAGGGTTGAGAACCAAGTAAATCTCGTGTGTCTTTCTTATTATTTTGTTTATTATTATTTCGTTGCATATTGATGACTTTGATAGAGTAAACGAAAGTATACTAAAAAGAATGGTCAATATTCACCCCCTCTATCGATTGGATCAGAGCAGGAGGCTCTGATCGGACTAATCACTGAAGGAGTAAACAGACCAAGGATTGAGGGGGAGCAAGGTATAAATTTTAATTATGGTTTTTAAATTTCACATAATTTGTTTCAAGTGCAGGAAAAAATTAAAGGACACTATAACAATAAGTGTCCTACTTGTAAGAATCGAATGACACAACTAGTGGCAAGGGAGGAATCGATGCTCGGAGTTCGGAGGAGCAAAGATCACATCAAATACTTCAAGTGTCAAGAGTTCAAACACTACAAGAACCGCTACCCAACAAGAAAAATTATAAAAAAGGTTAGTAATTTTATATTTCTGTAAAATACCAAAAAATGACGAATAATGATAAGGGAATTTTCAGAAATTTTTAGAAATTTTTTGGAAATTTTTTGAAGCTCGTATGGACGAGTTTACGGGGATAAAAATGAGACCGGGGAAAGCCTGTTTAGGTTACCCATTTTAACGAGGAAAAGTTGGATTATTTTCTTTTCTATTTTCTTTTTCTTTTCTCCTTTTCCTCCCCCGTGCCATAACCGTTCCCCCTCTTTTCTTCTTCCCTCACCCGTGTCGTGCCCCATCTCTCCTCCCGATCCCCTTCCGCTCCCTTTCCCCTCCAGCGACGCCAAACCATCGCCGACCTTGTCGACGCCACAAATCGGCACTAGTCGGCCATTAGTTACCCGAGCCCGTCGCCTGTGCCCTAGCCGCTCTCTGCCCCTCACGGCGACGACATCTCACCGTTTCCCTTTTCTCTTCCTCGATTGCCAAATCTCGCCGTCACCTGGGATCCATCACCGGGTAGATCCGGACGCCGAGGATTCTTTTCGAGCCTAGGGCAAGAGGGTTGAGTTTCTTTTATGCATCGCCCTTCACTCGTCGCCATTGGCCCTTCCTCCTCCGACGGTAGACCTGACCGGAGGCTGACAGAGGTGCCGGCTAGTTGTAGGTTTCCCTTTCCCAAGCCTAGACTTGATATTCTGTCACCGCATCACTGTACGTCGCAACTCCTATCACCGGACCCTGCTACATCACCCAATCACTGCCTTGCTTGTGCCTCTTCTCCCGACCCTATTCGTGCAGAGAGATCGACAAGGATTTGGCCACGAGTGTAAGTAGAACATGGTGAGCATTTGTGCCTCTATTTTGTTTCCCATTTGATTTCCAACGATGGTATTCATTTGATCTCTATATGGGGCGTAGATCTGTTCCATAGTATTTTAGCATTTTGAATTCCTGCCAAATTGATCAAGAAGTGCTTATTGATAGGGTGGTTGCTGTATGGTGGGAGATTTTTGGATAAGCTTGAGGATAGGGTAAGCATTGATTTCCTAAATTATGTTCTGATCTAAGTCTTGCTACTAGGAATTTGGACTTGAATCGGATACTAATATAGATCATATTGAATATGGAGGATTTCATGATTTGTATGGTTGGAACATGTGTAGATCTTGTGTAGGCTTGATTTGAGGTTGTAATTAGTTGTGATGTGATTAGGGTTTTACCCTAATTTAGTTTTAGGGATTTTATTTAGCTATTCTTATGAATTTAGCTAAATAAAATATTTATATGATGTTTGACGCAGGACTTTAATTCGAGACGAGCATCTCGACGTTGGACTTGACTGGATTGAACCTGCTATTTGAGGCGGGTACCTTGACTTATCTTTGATAATGTCACATTGATATGTTTAGTAGGTTATAGCCTTTAGTAATAATTATGTTCGTTCTTATTTCGATATGTCCCTACTAGATACCTGTTACATGCTTGTTTGCTCACTTGTTATGCATTTTATGTTAGTACCCACATGATTATATATATGCTCATCGAGGTAGTGACATACCATGCCTTATTATGTTCAGGACCCAGGTTTTTATTTATACCATACTTGTCTTGTGTACCTTAGATCTTCGGATATGACTTATTGATACTAGGATACACGTTTTATATATATGTGGATTAGTTCAGGATATTGCCATGCTTAGTGTCATGCATCATTCGCATGATTGCATGTTGCGCGATAGTCTGCTCCATTATTGTTGAGCACATCGCCAGTTTCATCACTGTCGGTGCTCCGTTGGTCTGCTCATGGGTAGCGTGACGCAGCGTGGTAGCACGTCAGTTTGCGGTGGTGCTCCGCTGGGACGCTCATGGGTAGTGTACTGCAGCGTGATAGCATGCCGGGATCCCTCCCCGTCATTGTGCACCGGGAGATGAGAGCATTGCGCTCCCCCATTTATGATTTGGGGTAGGAGGATAGGTGTACTCCGACAGCATCGCGTCCACTCGGTCACTCATCAGGAGTAGTGATGGCAGAGTGCACGGTTGTCACATCCCTACCCACTCGGTCTCACCATTGTGTGTGGGATGGCTGACTGGCGTCAGGGGTGACCAGGACCCATCATTGGCATCATACACATTTATGCATTTACTGATTGTGTTTGATGCACTTATATGCTACATTTGGATGGATGCATTTGTTTGACATGCATACAGGATTTATGATACTCTCGGTCTGACGATCTAACTATTCTGATAGGAGGCCCTGGTGAGTACAGATCTCTTTAGCCTTTTTCTATTGTGCATTCCAGCTTTGTCCAGGAGACTGTACTCCATAGTTATTACTGTTTGTTATAGCTTACTATACATGTCAACTGGTATCTGCTGAGTTGTTGAACTAACCCCCGTGGACACCATCTTTTTCAGGTACCAGGTTGTTTATGGAGTCGCTTGGAGTATCCTGCCTGCCGATCCCCACATCACATTAGAAGACTAGTCTCCGTATTTTTGTTTATTTTTATCTTGGTATATGATATGTGTGTATTTGGCTTTGTGTTCCGGTTTTATTTCTGGAGTGTTGTGTTGTTGTGTGGTATAAGCCTAGCCGGCTAGTAGTCTTCGTTAGAGTTGTATGTGTTGTCTATTAGATTTCCGCTGTGATTGGTTTTGGTACAGCCAAGTGGGTTGTTAGATTTACATATAACTGCGTGGTTATATTTTTGTGGTATCAGCTGAGTAGGCTGCATATAAACTGCGTGGTTGTGTGCATGTTCCAGCCACCTGTGACTGATGTATATTGTGTCTATAGAAATGTTTCAGATTGTCACCCGTACAGGGGAGGTGCTGCCGAAATTTCTTCGGACAGGGACTTCTCCCGGGCATGACAATTTCATGCAAATCTGATTATTTACAATAGTAATACATTCAAAAATAGGTCTATAAATTTACATGATAATATTGCTTCCGAAATTACCCCTATGCATGATAATTTAGAGAATAATTGTATAATAAATTAGATAATATTGTGTTGGTGCGGGAAACATCAGACGATCGAACCCAAGTTTTGATAATGGCAAAGGGATTCAAAGTTAAGATTATTTGTTATCTAACATGTGCAAATAAGTTTGTAGGAAAGTCCAAACTGCGGTTAGACAGATAGAAAATCCTAAGGGATGGTAACCTTAGGTCCTAGGGGGCGGTAACCCTAGATGGAGGAAAAACCCTAGGGGTGGGGTGGTAACCCTAGGTCCTAGGGGGTGGTAACCCTAGATGGAGGAAAACCCTAAGGGGCGGCAACCTTAGGTCCTAGGGGGTGGTAACCCTAGGTGGTGGAAATCCTAAGAGGGATAACCTTAGGTCCTAGGGGGTGGTAACCCTTGGTGGCGAAAAACCCTAGCGGGTGGTAACCCTAGGCCCTAGGGGGTGATAACCCTAGGCGGAAAGTCCAGTCTATCTGGAGGACCGGACTGGCATCAGGTATGCTCTCCTTGTTGGGACCTTGATGTCCGCTAGAGGGGGTGAATAGCGTTTCATCGCGTTTGTCGGTTGCTTCGTCTTGATAATATGCAGCAGAAATAAACACAAGACACATGCAACACTAACACTAAGGATTTACTTGGTATCCACCTCAAGAAGAGGTGACTAATCCAAGGATCCACACGACACGCTCACTCTACTAATGAAAACCTCCTTCTCGGTCGCAGCCGGAGGCAGAGAAGCCTCGTACAGTACTCACACACAAACACAAACATGAACACAAGAAGAAGAAACAAAAATACAATGTAATACACCCTTTTCTTGCTTACTTGTGCTTGTCGTCGCCTCTTGAACCTTAGAGAAACTCCCCAAGTGTCTTCAAGAACTGGCGTGAGTAGATCGGAGAGGCTCGCTGTGAATCACTGAAGACTGGCGGAAAAGATCGCAAGAGATCTGCTGAGAAAAAACTCCGCCTGGACTTTATACAGTAGCTCTAATTGATTGAATTCATCCCCAATCGATCGCCACGTCACATCCGAACAATCCTAGCCGTCCATCACCTGCATCCTGCGCAACGATCGAATCCCAATCGATCGACTGATCGATTGGGAACATCTGGATCGATCGGTGGATCGATCCAGAAGCATTCTGTGCTTCTCGTGATCGCGCGAGAACACCCCTGCCCAACTCAAGCTTAGTCAAATTGGTCAAACTTGACCTAGGGAAATTGCCCAAACAATCTCCCCCTTTTTGATGTTTGATAATTCCTCTGAGTTAGGCTAAATCTCATAGCCTCTTCTTTATATCAAGGCTAAATCCCATAGCATTAACCTCTTTTTTATACCAAGGCTAAATCCCATAGCCTTAATCCTCTCATGACAAAGCATGAATGAAGGTTTCCTTCATTTTCTCCCTTTCCTAGAGGGCAAACTTTCTCTGCTTGGGATGAAGGCCTAACTTAACATTTCATTCTCCCCCTTTGTCACACATCAAATCAGAAAACAAACTCTTCTCCATAAGAGTTAACTCTCCGTTGTTTATAACCTCATATGCTATTAACAACCCCACAATGAAGATCTCATATTCTTCATTGTCTTCAAAGCTCCCCCTTGAACTCTACTTCACTTCACAATGCTCATCCTAGAGCATGCATCAACTTCCCAATGAACCTCCTATTCATCGTATTCAATACTCCCCCTTGAGCAGTAATCTTCTTCTCAATGCTCATCCACGAGCATGTTTCACTTTACCAATGAAGGTCCGATCCCCTTCATTGAACCCAATGCTCCCCCTTAAGCAAGCATCTACTCCAAAATGCTCATCCAAGAGCATTTAACATCCTAGCAATGAAGATAACCAACCTTCCATTGCTCTCCAATACTCGACCCTTAGTATTAATTCATCATGAAGGTTTAACCCACCTTCCAAGGTCTTTGAAAATATTTGTATGTTTTCAAAGAGTAACTCCCCCTAAAAACATGGTCAAACTTCTATCATTGCACCAACAATGACTTGGGGTTCCTAAATAATTAGGAAAACCAAAACTCGAAGTTTTGAGGTTCAAAATTCAATAATGAAACTAACCTCAACCTAAACTTCACCTAAGTCGACATTAACCAAACCATGCTTGTTTTCATCATGAAAACTCCCCCTTAGTGTATATAAATGTATTCCAAAGGGTTAGGAATGGTTAATGACTCTTGAAAACCAAAACTTGAAGTTTTAAGGTTCCAAAATTCAGAATTGAAACTAAACCTTATCCTAAACTTCATTTTGATTTTTCTTAACCAATCCATACTTGTTTTCATCATGAAAACTCCCCCTAAATGTATACAAATGTATTCCAAGGGGTTTGGAGTGGTTAATGAGATTTGAAGTGACTTGAAGTGCTGAAATCATGCTTTTCCAGCTAAAATCAAACTCCCAAATCGATTGAAGTTGGGACTCAATCGATTGAACTCACTCCAATCGATCCATTGATCGATTCCACACACTTCTGTGCGCAGAAAGTCCCTTTGAATCGATCGACTGATCAATCCAATCACAGGTCAATCAATCGTCTGATCGATTCAACACCCTTCTGTTCGCGGGAATTGGCTTCCCAATCGATTGCCTGATCGATCGAACCCAATCCAATCGATCGGCTGATCGATTGAGTTTCTGATTTCCTGAAATTTAATTTCAGCGAAATTCAGAAACTCCCCAAAAATTCTACAAGAATCTAAAAATCATGAAAATTCATGTAGACACTACTTAGGGTATACTTTATCAAAGAAAAATAGTTTTCTATGAAAATACTTCTTATTTTCAAAGATTTACACAAATTTGAAAACTTGTAAAAACTCTAGTGTTTTCTTCCAAGTTTGTGCTCAACTGTTCAATGATGATTACTATCAAAAGATAGTCTTCACCAAGGTTTTCTAAAAACATTTTAAAAGATTTTCAAAACTAATATCCAACCATGTTCTTTAGGCTCAATGCACATGACTTGTATATTAGCTTTCCCAATGATTGGAAGACACATAACTATGTGTTTTGATGAACCTAAAACTCAACAAGATGCACTGAATCAACATCTTGAATTTTGTTCACCATCCTAATATCTCACTTATATTTAATGTGTACTAAAACACATACAAGTCACCTTATAGTTCTTTGTGAGATGTATATTTGGTTGTACCCTAACCTAAGAGATCATGCATATCTATCTAGGCATTATAAGACTTATAATCATTCACCTAGAATGTCATTTGGTATAATCCCACTAATTGGGATATTTACCATTCATGATAAATGTCTTTTGTCCTTAATTACAAGGAAATTGACATAATGCATGATGATCAATGGCATACATCAAAATAAACAATTTTCAAAAGAGAAGCATGCTATAGCTACATGATGTATGTATGACATGACATGATATTTTTATTTTGTGTTTTTCATAATAGAAATGAATGCAAAAATAAATATGATGTCATATATATAATAAGCAATCAATCATGGAATTTTAGCATAAATAAAATATACCTAGATAATCTATCTAAGTATCCTTAAATCTTAGCTAAAATCTTAAAATTAAGCCTAGATTGCTTATCTCTTGAAGAAATGCCAAAACCCAACTTAACATTTCTTTTACCCCCTTTTTATTTGTGCCAATTGAAATTAAGAATTCAATCCTCAAATATTTGTTTAGCACATATTACTCTCTTTAAGGATCAAACATTTAGATTGAAACTTAATTTTGCTCTTAATTCCTTAAGAACATACTAATATCTCAACTAGACATTTCTTATCCTTCCTCCAAGTGTGCCAACTTACCTTTGATGTGATTCCTCAAGGTTTGGCACACCTTACTCTTCCAAAGAGTAATTAGTTTGATTAAGGTTTAAATTTTCCTATAACCCCTCAATAGAATACCAAATTCCCAACTTGGTATTTCTTTTTGCATTTGTACCAATTTAAATTTAGGTCCAATTCCTCAAAACTTGGCACATTTTACTCCTCCAAAGAGTAAATGCAATCAAACATTAAAACTTAGATTTTCCTTTAATTATCCTAAGAAAATACCAAAACTCCAATTTGGTATTTCTTATATTTTCCCAATTGTGCCAAGTTAAACTAAATCTAATTTTCTTAGGTTTTGGCACATGTTACTCTTTCCAAGGGTGAGAATTTGGTTTAAGGTTTACATTTCCCTTAATTCCATAAGAAAATGCTGAATTCCAAATTTGGCATTACTTTTGCTTCTCTCTAGTGTGTTAATTTAAATTAGATTTAACTTCTCAAACTTTGACACATTGTTGCTCTTCAAGGCTTTAATCACATTTGATTAAAACATGAGTTTTCTCTTAATTCCTTAAGAAAGTATCAAAGTTCTAACTTAATTTTTCTTATACTTTTCTTAAGTGTGCCAAGTTAGATTAAGTTCAACTCTTCAAATTTTGGCACATATATTACTCTTTCAAAGAGTAACCCTACAATCCTTTTCATTTTCAAAGATTAACAATAACCTTGAAAATGCTCTCAAGTGTCAACTTTAACAAGGTTGGGTTAACTACCCTTCCAATTGGAGTTGACACTCTCTAAACCCATGTAGGGTGTAGAGAATATGCTCCTAGGAACCCAAAACCTATTGGTGCTCCTTGGATGCTCTAGGTACTCACTAGGGATAACTTCCCTAGATACCTTCCTAAGGATCTTTCTAGGCTTCTTAGAAGCCTTGATCACTTCTACTAGGTCACTCCTAGGGCTAACTCCCCTTGTAACCTTATTTGTGACTTTGTTTGGCCTCTTTGGAGCCTTAGTCACCTTTACTAGGTCAACTCTAGGGATGACCTCCCTTGTGACCTTCTTTGTGACTTTGTTAGACTTCTTAGAAGTCTTAGTCGCATTGGTCTTGCCAAAAGGACCTTTAGGGATTCCTTCCCTAGTATCCTTGACTTGACCTCTAATTTTAGGGTTGATCTCATAACTATATGGAACCCTATGAAAGGAAGTCACATCCTTCTTGGCTTTAGGATTGTATCCCAAACCTCTATAGCCATTGGATGACTCTTGCCTAGTTCTCCCTAGATTAAGCTCATTTTAACCCTTAAGCATATTTTCCATTTTTGCTAGGGTTCTTTCTAAGTTATCAAGTCTTGATCTCAAGACTTGGTTCTGTAGGACCGTTGCAACCGGCTTAGAAGAGGGTTGGATATCCTGTAAAAATAAAAAGAAAGACAACCCTTCTCGAACTCTTTAAGTTAACACTTGCATAATAAACATAGCAAATAAATAAAACATTAAAAGACGAGGCACAAGATATTTACTTGGTTACAACCGATATGGTTGTTAATCCAAGGAAAATTAAACACTAAAACTCCTTCAGGCGGAGAAGCCTCTTACAGCGTTGAAGCACAGAAAACAGAAGCTCAACTACAACTAGAAGTGCACAAGAGTTAGAATTACAAGTAATGAGTTCGTTAAAAAACTTCTGGACCAAGGCTATATTTATAGCCTTGGTCGGGGCGCCTGGAAGGGTTCTGGACACCCTGGGGGGATAAAACTTTATTCCCAACGTTCAAAACGCGAATGACGTGTTCTGGTCAAATATACTGATCCGGGCGCCCCGAAGCAAAAAGTCAACAATGGTTGACTTTTTGTCCGGGACCTCTTCTCCGGTTCAGTCCCGCCTCGGTTCGGGTCTTCTGCTCCGGATCCGCTCGCTTGGGTGATCTTTGTCATCCGGAATATGGCTCACCCGAACCCAACTTCCGGTCTTCTCAAGCAGCCTTCCGCTTCGACTTCTCGTCCCTCGGAATCGCCGCGTGTTTCCTTCTAGTCCACCAGCATACTCATCCGCAGTCTTCGTCCCTCGGTCGCACCCCGTGCCGACCTTTTCGCTAGCTGCGTCTCTTGCTCCCCAAGCAATCTTTCGCTTCGGCTTTCGTCCCTCGGAACCACCGCACGCTTCCTTCTCGTCCACCAGGGTACTCTTCCGCAGCACCTAGTCCCTCGGACGCACCGCGTGCCGTCCTTCTCGCTAGCTGCGTCTTCCACTCGAATACCCGTGCTCCTAAGCTCCTACACACTTAAACACAAGGTTAGAAACACACAGGACCTAACTTAACTTGTTGATCACACCAAAATTGTTGGTGCGGTTAGCACTAACGATTTAACCCAGGTTTTGATGAATGACAAATAGGTTAAGTTAGGTTTATTGTTGATCTAACACTCTGATCGAGTGTGCAGGATAAGTCCAGATAGGTCGACGGGCTGACCAGATAGCTGGTGAGAAGTCCAAGCGGGTCGACGGGCTGACCAGACGCTTGGCAAGAAGTCCAGCTAGGTCGACGGGCTGACCGGATAGCTGGCGAGAAGTCCAGACGGGTCGAAGGGCTGACCGGACGTCTGGCAGGTGAGTAAAGGTAAGTCACTGGAAGGGAGTGATTGTGAGGACGCGTTCCCGGGAAGGGAACATTAGGCGTCGATCCGGCTTAAATCCATTTCGGATATCTAAGTCGAGATCGTCACTAGATTCCGGTCTCGGAAAGACGGAATCTAAGTCATACTTTTTCTGTTAATTCATTGTGCTAACAATCTGTGTTGCAGGATATATTTTGCCTCGGACTAACCTTGTTTTGCAGGAGAAGGAATCTCTGGAAAAAGGTGGTCCGGGCGCCTGGAGGGGATCCGGGTGCCCGGAAGGGATCCGGGCGCCCGGAGGCAAGTTTTATCCTCTGCGTCGCCTCGCCACGTGGAGCATCCTGACTGGACTTGCCACGTCACACCAGGGCACCCGGAAGGGATCCAGGCGCCCGGAGCAGCATATAAAAGAAACCCCAGGGGTGGAGCTTCAAATACAACATCTCTCAGAATTCCCATATTGCTTTGCTGCTCTGTGCTCCAGCGACGCTAACAAAGCTCCGACAACGCGCCCTTGCTCCTTAAGTTTTCTTTTCTGTCGGTACAGCTTTGTGCTTTGTTTCATTAGCATTTCTTGTACTCTTTTTGTAATCACATTCGAATTGCTAGTGATTGCCCAACGAAAGTGGTCAAGGACCACGGGCCTTCGAGTAGGAGTCGTCACAGGCTCCGAACGAAGTAAAATCAATTGTGTTCATTTACTTTTCCGCTGCGTACTTTTACACTCGAGTTTTCGAATCGATATTCACCCCCCCCTCTATCGAACGATCACGGTCCTACAAGTGGTATCAGAGCAGGTTCGCTCGATTTGGTGCAACTACCAATCGGGCGGGGGTGAAAATTTTTTTTTCGATTTTCAGCTTTCAGTTTTTCGTATTATTACCGCTTTGAATTTTTTCATTGATTAAATCTAAATTGGTGCAACACCAATTTAGATACTTTTATTTTTCTTCCCGCACTACTAATCCAAGACCAAGTCTTGGGATTTTATTTTCTTTCTTTTGTGCAGACTAAAATGTCTCAGATGAAGGATTCAGCACAGTACGACCTCCACTCTTCAACGGGGACGATTTTCCGTACTGGAAGAAGCGCATGGAGGTTTACCTCAAAACAGACTTCGACCAGTGGATGAGTGTTACGAGATCCTATAAAATTCCAGCGGACAACTCCGGGAATATACTGGATCCTGAAGACTGGACAGCAGATTTGAAGAAAATGGCGTCAACAGAAAATAAAGCGATCAACACTCTACAGTGCAGATTAACAAGAGAAGAACTGAACAGAGTCGGTCCACACAAAAACGCTAAAGAGCTGTAGGGCAAATTGATCGAGCTGCACGAGGGAACGAGCGACGCCAAGGTAACAAAACGAGACCTGCTTTTAAATAAAATTCTTAATATAAAAATGCAGGAAGGTGAAACGGCGAATCAGCTCCACGCGAGGATCAAGGACATCCTCAACGGGCTTCATGCGATAGGCCACAAGATGGAAAATAGAGACTTAACAAGGTACGCATTAAATGTCTTTCCACGTAATAGTTTGTGGGCATCAATCGTAGATGCCTACAAAATTTCGAAAAATCTTTCTAAGTTAAAACTAGACGAGCTTTTCTGTGAATTAGAATTACATGAACAAACTAATGCTGAAGCCGAGAAAGGTATAGCTTTATTTGCAGGTTCCTCCAAAGAAAAGAAGAGCAAGCCTGAATATGAAGAAGATTCCGACCAAGACTCCGAAGACGAAGAACACCTGGTGAACTTGGTAAGAAAAATGTTCACCAGGAGAAAAAGGAGTTTCAGCAAAAAGGACCTTCAAAAGATCAGTTCTCCCTCAGAACAAAAGAACGTGACTTGCTTCGGCTGCAATAAAAAGGGACACTACAAGAACGAATGCCCAAAACTGAAGTTTGACAAACCGAAGCCAACCAAAAAGAAGGCCCTCAAAGCAACGTGGGATGACTCCTCGGACGAATCGGAGGAAGAAGAGCAGAAACATCAGAGCCACCTCGCACTGATGGCCCGCGAAGCTGAAACAGAAGACGAGTCGGAAGATGAAGACGGGTCTGAACCCGAAATAAGCCACGAGTCCGTACTCGTTTCCGAAGGCCCGAATGAGGTATATTTTAATTTAAACAAAAATTTTTTTAGAATCATTTCCTGTTTAAATAGTAAATTAATTAAAATAGAAAATGAAAACAAATCACTTCTTGAGGAAAATCAAAACCTCAAGGAACAAATCAAAAATTCAAATCCAACTCAAGATCTAACACTTGAGGAGGAGAATTTATCATTAAAAATGATATTAACAATTTAAAAGAAATGCTAGAAAAATTTACAACAAGATCAAAAAATCTTGACTTAATTCTGAACAATCAAAAAGCATGTTATAATAAAACCGGACTCGGATACAAGTCGAACTCAAATAAAACTTTTAAGTCATTAATAACTCAATACAAATCAACTAATCAAGCTTGGGTTCCAAAAGCGTGTCTGACCACGCAAGTAGGACTTAATCAATATTATATACCTAAAGAAAAAGTATATTATATAAACTCGATTAAAACAAATAAAAAAACCAAAATACAAACCTAAATCGAAAAATTCAAAATTTAAAACTCAACAAAATTCAAACTATCACCAAGTTAATTATAACTATAAAAGAAACAGACACAAACCTAAAACGAAAATTTAAATTAAAGGTCAATAATTCAGGGGGAGACTCCAGAATAGCTGGCACCTCCAAAATTAACTAACCCGGCAGGGTAATTAGGATTAGTTAAAAAGAGACCAAATTTAACTTAAATCATGGTACTGGTGAAGTTTTTGGATGATAGTACGTTAGAGAAGCTTGGGCATCGCATGTCTAGAAAGATATGGTTTCGATCTGGTGCATTTGGCCAAGTGGAACTGACCGAAGCTACCCTTAAATGAATCCTAACCAGTTAGACCAAGATTTAGTACTAAGCTCCGTGGATAGAACTATTCGGAAAACCTCGAAAGGTTGGTTACTACTAATGACGTCCATGTGACTCACCAAACTAAGAAGTTTATCCGAAGATTGCCTATTTGTGGAGACCAAAGCTAAATCTGAACATAACACATGTTAAACCAAAACTCCATAATTAAAAATCCAATTTCATCTCACAAAATCATAGGATTCCCTGATTGATAATATAGATCGGGTGAGATGAATAAGGCTTAAATTTGTTTAATTAAAAATTAATTTCAATTTTAAACTTAAAAATTAATTTCAAAATTTTAATTTTAAACTTAAAAACTAATTTCAAAATTTTAATTTTAATTTTTAAAAATTAATTTCAAAATTTTAATTTTAAACTTAAAAATTAATTTCAAAATTTTAATTTTAAACAAAAAAATTAAATTCAAAATTTTAATTTTAAATTTTAATTAATTTCAAAAGCTTAATTTTAAACTAAAAAATTAAATTCAAAATTTTAATTTTAAACTTAAAAATTAATTTCAAAATTTTAATTTTAAACTTAAAAATTAATTTCAAAATTTTAATTTTAAACTTAAAAATAAATTTCAAAATTTTAATTTTAAACTTAAAAATAAATTTCAAAATTTTAATTTTAAACTTAAAATTTAATTTCAAAATTTTAATTTTAAACTTAAAAATTAATTTCAAAATTTTAATTTTAAACTTAAAAATTAATTTCAAAATTTTAATTTAAAACTTAATTAATTTTAAATTTAATTTAAAAATTAATTTCAAAATTTAATTTTAAACTTAAAAATTTAAAATAAATTTAATTTTAAAAATTAATTTAAACTTAAAATTAATTTTAAAATTTTAATTTTAAACTTAAAAATTAATTTCAAAATTTTAATTTTAAACTTAAAATTAATTTTAAAATTTTAATTTTAAACTTAAAAATTAATTTCAAAATTTTAATTTTAAACTTAAAATTAATTTCAAAATTTTAATTTTAAACTTAAAAATTAATTTCAAAATTTTAATTTTAAACTTAAAATTAATTTTAAAATTTTAATTTTAAACTTAAAAATTAATTTCAAAATTTAATTTTAAACTTAAAAATTAATTTTAAAATTTTAATTTTAAACTTAAAATTAATTTCAAAATTTTAATTTTAAACTTAAAAAATTAATTTCAAAATTTTAATTTTAAACTTAAAAATTTTTAAACTTAAAAATTAATTTCAAAATTTTAATTTTAAACTTTAAAATTAATTTCAAAATTTTAATTTTAAACTTAAAAATTAATTTCAAAATTTTAATTTTAAACTTAAAAATTAATTTCAAAATTTTAATTTTAAACTTAAAAATTAATTTCAAAATTTTAATTTTAAACTTAAAATTAATTTCAAAATTTTAATTTTAAACTTAAAAATTAATTTCAAAATTTTAATTTTAAACTTAAAAAATTAATTTCAAAATTTTAATTTTAAACTTAAAAATTTAATTTCAAAATTTTAATTTTAAACTTAAAAATTTTAAACTTAAAAATAAATTTCAAAATTTTAATTTTAAACTTAAAAATTAATTTCAAAATTTTAATTTTAAACTTAAAAATTTATTTCAAAATTTTAATTTTAAACTTAAAAATTAATTTCAAAATTTTAATTTTAAACCTAAAAATTAATTTCAAAAATTTAATTTTAAACCTAAAAATTAATTTCAAAATTTTAATTTTAAACTTAAAAATTAATTTCAAAATTTTAATTTTAAACTTAATTAATTTCAAAATTTTAATTTTAAAACTTAAAATTAATTTAATTTTAAACTTCCGGGGCGCCCGGGAGGGAATCTGGGCGCCCCGCCTAAAATCAACTCCGAGCGCCCGGATGGCTCCAGGCGCCCGGAGCTCCCTATAAATAAAGGGCAGCGGGCGCCCCCAACCCTTGCCCCACAAAATCTTCACTTTTGCCAAGGTTCACTCCGAACCTCAGTGCGAGAGTATTTTAAATCAAATTTTTCTTGCGGTGAAGACGCTGCTGCGATTCAACCGAGGTCGTCAGATCTATATTTGTCGATGACTCCTCGGTAAAACTTCTTCCCCTATCTGAAAATTTATTAGAATTTATCTTCTCATTTTTTCTTAGAATATCTTTTTTATATACAGTAGGAAACGAACAAATACTGGTGCTGGACCCTCTAATGCTAGCACTGACCCTAGGTTTCCCACAGATGAACTAAGGATTAAGTTTGAGTCAACCGTTTATAAGGCCATTAGAACTACCTGTATAGATAAATCGTTCTTTCTAGGTTCATGTGCCTCCGTTATAGAGGTTATAAACCACTATAACTTAAAGAACCTTGTCGAATGTACCAGTCCAGTAAACATAAGTCTGTGTGCTGAATTTTGCAATAACCTAGTGAAAGTAGACGATCTCACCTATACCACTAGGGCAGCGGGTACTGATATCACGTTTTCCCCTACGACTATCCGAGAGTTTTTAGAGTTACGTCCATCTACTTATTCTTTCTTGTGCTATCCTCCCAGGGATCTACCATTCGGAGATCCCTACTCACATATTACTCTCGATACGATTTATTCGCATTTTTTTGGGGGAGAGCGAGATCCCACTGTGACCCATTTTAGGTTGGTAGAACTTCGAGTCCAGGACTACGCTCTTTATAGGGTCTTAGTCCTTTGCATTTTACCACTGACTACTCGGGACATCGCTGTGATGCGGCCATTCCATTCATTTTTACTCTATGCCCTGAGTCATAGGTTAGATATTGACATCAGCCTACATATCTTCTCCACCATTATCTACTCGGCTGGATACGTGACTGATAGACGAGTCCACATGCCATTCTGTCACATTCTGACAGCCTATATGTTCTCGTTGCACATTGATGTCACTAGAGGAGACATTGCCTATATGACCGAGTTCGATGTTATAGCAGCTAGGAACTTCTCCCTAGCTGGTATCCACATAGATAGGGATGACGGGACTATGTCTTGGCGGAGGGGGGCACAGCACCAGCCCGATCTAGACGCACAGGAGGACGAGTTCATGCTTTCACTGTTTCCAGAGGAAGCCGCACCGGCTCCACCACCGCCCCCAGCTCGAGCACCACGTCATGCTCCCCGCACTCTAGCCGACCGTATGACCGAACTAGAGAGAGCTATGGCGAGTCTCCAGCAGGAGAACTCTGATTTTCATCGGGACATACGGCGAGAGGTTGCCGAGCTACGAGCTGCCGGGGAGACCCGACACACTGAGCTAATGGCGCTTCTCCGATCCTTGGGATCTGGACCACCCTCTTCATCATCTCAGTAGCTCTAGTTATGACTCACTTCTGTAGCTACACTACCTGTAAAATATTTTGGATCTATGTAGTGATATTTCAGACCTGCATTGATTATGTTCTATCTTGGTAGCCTAGGAATTTTGAATTTCAGAAATATTTTCAAAGATGATTGTTTCAGTTTTTAAAACCTTCCTATTTTTAGATTGTTAAATAAACTTTTAGCCTTAGACTAGTTCAAAATCCTTAGAGAACATGCACCCATAGGACTAGTTTTGAGCATCTCACCAAAACCCTAGGCTTACCTTGCTTGTGTTTTCCGAACAATAGAATGGGGTGAGATGCATAGGCCACTTGCCTAAGACTTAAGATGCTTATTTCAGTGCATCGACATAAGTCTGAGCATTAAAAACAAAATATATATTAATCAAGTTAAGATTGACCTTAACTTGACTAACCAAGTGAAAGCTGCTATCTTTTGATAAGTCAGTCAGTAACTAACTGGTTAGACATTTGATTTAATGTCAGGTCCAGGGGGAGGAATCAATTGAAATTTTTTTCGGTTTTTCAAAACATTTTTATTAAAAATTTCTTAAACCTATTTTTGAAAACTAAGTTATTGAATTTCAAAATTAGATTTAACGTAGTTTTGAAAATTGAATTTAAAATCTAGTTCTGAGAACTTAACTTTACTTAATTCTACAAATATTAATTTTTTGGTAAACTAAGCGTAAGTTTATAAACTAAGTTTTTTTAAAATTTTTTACAAACTTAGTGTTAAAAATTAAACTTCAATCAATCTTGAAATATATTTTAAAACTTAGTTTTGAAATTTTGCTTATGTTTGAAAAGAGTTGAAACCTGTTTTAAAAAAAATTGTTTTTCTTGAAATTTAGAACTTATTCTTAAACCTTAACCTGAGAAGCTATACTTGAAAATTAGCTATTTTTCACAAAACTTAGCCTTTAAATCTGGATTTTTTATATATACACCTATTTTTGAAAACTAGCTTTAAAAAATCAAGTCTTTTATGTACTTAAGTCTTGAAAGTTGAATCCTTTACCAACTCGATTTTAGAAAATCAATTTTACCTAGTTTTGAAAAATAGATCTTTTAAACTTGTCTCAAAACTTAGCTCTTTTACAAAAGATAAATTACTAAGTTTAACTCCCCCAGATTTACTTGACATGATTCCTTACTTTGTCTGAAGTCTATATTTTTTTTATTACTTTAAACATGCTTATTTTTTATGAATGCCAAAGGGGGAGAGTTAGGTGGGTTAAGTTAGCCAAACCAAATTGAAAATACAAACTAACTTAAAAAACCTCCACATAATGATGCTATCTGTTTTTCTTGCAAATGTCTTCACTAACTTAACCAGGTTGTCATTCCATCAAAAAGGGGGAGATTATTGGTGCGGTTAGCACTAACGATTTAACCCAGGTTTTGATGAATGACAAATAGGTTAAGTTAGGTTTATTGTTGATCTAACACTCTGATCGAGTGTGCAGGATAAGTCCAGATAGGTCGACGAGCTGACCAGATAGCTGGCGAGAAGTCCAAGAGGGTCGACGGGCTGACCAGACGCTTGGCAAGAAGTCCAGCTAGGTCGACGGGCTGACCGGATAGTTGGCGAGAAGTCCAGATGGGTCGAAGGGCTAACCGGACGTCTGGCAGGTGAGTAAAGGTAAGTCACTGGAAGGGAGTGACTGTGAGGACGCGTTCCCGGGAAGGGAGCATTAGGCGTCGATCCGGCTTAGATCCATTTCGGATATCTAAGTCGAGATCGTGACTAGATTCCGGTCTCGGAAAGACGGAATCTAAGTCATACTTTTTCTGTTAATTCATTGTGCTAACAATCTGTGTTGCAGGATATATTTTGCCTCGGACTAACCTTGTTTTGCAAGAGAAGGAATCTCTGGAAAAAGGTGGTCCGGGCGCCCGGAGGGGATCCGGGCGCCCGGAGGGGATCCGGGTGCCCGGAAGGGATCCGGGCGCCCGGAGGCAAGTTTTATCCTCTGCGTCGCCTCGCCACGTGGAGCATCCTGACTGGACTTGCCACGTCACACCAGGGCACCCGGAAGGGATCCGGGCACCCGGAAGGGATCCAGGCGCCCGGAGCAGCATATAAAAGAAGCCCCAGGGGTGGAGCTTCAAATACAACATCTCTCAGAATTCCCAGATTGCTTTGCTGCTCTGTGCTCCAGCGACGCTAACAAAGCTCCGACAACGCGCCCTTGCTCCTTAAGTTTTCTTTTCTGTCGGTACAGCTTTATGCTTTGTTTCATTAGCATTTCTTGTACTCTTTTTGTAATCACATTTGAATTGCTAGTGATTGCCCAACGAAAGTGGTCAAGGACCACGGGCCTTCGAGTAGGAGTCGTCACAGGCTCCGAACGAAGTAAAATCAATTGTGTTTATTTTCTTTTCCGCTGCGTACTTTTACACTCGAGTTTTCGAATCGATATTCACCCCCCCCCTCTATCGAACGATCACGGTCCTACAAAAACAACCTTGGGGTTCCAACAATCTTTCCCTTTTTGATGTGATCAACTCAAGTTAAGCTAGGGTCAAAAATAGATATGAAAATTAGACAATTTATTTTGCAATAACGTGCAACAAGATAGAAACATTAAATTTCAAAATTTTCTAATTTCCAATTTTCTACCTTTTCAATTTTTTACCTCCCCCTAGACTTATACTTTTTCTTCTCCCCCTTTAATCACATAAAAAATTGGGGTTACAAGAAAAGTCTAAAGGTTGACACTTAGAAAATTATAAAAATCTATCTCAATGATTTTCTGGAAAATATTTCTAAGTCAAGAAAAATTTCTAAGTCATTAAGAACTTTCTGAGAAGTTTCTAAGTTTTCGCCATCAAGAAAAGAATCTTTCTAAACCCAAAACTTTCTGTAAGAAAATTTAAGATAATTTTTTAGAACATTTTTTAAAAAAAAATCTATGCATTTATTATTATTATTTTAATTTTTAATTCTCATTATTTTATTAGAAAATTTTAAATTTCCATTTTAATTTATCATAACTTCTTAAATCATAATTTTTCATATTTAAGGCAACAAATATTAAACATGCAAGAAATTGTATTGACAAAATAATTGGTAAAAAGTCGTTTGACAATTTTTCTAATTTACAAGATTCATTCGACAAAATATTTTGTAACTTTTAAGAATCTTTTGGCAATATTTCTGATTTGCAAAAAATTTTTGACAAAATAATTTGTAATTCGCAAGAATCTTTCGTCCAAACTTTTTGCAATTCGAGAAACTCTTTCGATAATATTTCTAGTTTGCAAGAATCTTTCGTCAAAACATTTTGTAATTCGAAAAATTCTTTCGATAATATTTCTAATTTGCAAGAAGTGTTCGGAAGTTGATTTTCTAATTTGAAAAACTCTTTCGATGATTCAATTTTTAATTCGCAAAAATCTTCAAGTAATTTTTCGATTGATTGAACCAATTGTTCAGAAGGTGGAGGTCATACCTGACTTACCTCATCGGTCGTTGGTTCTCCCTCTGTTAAATTACTTTCTTCTGAAGATTCTCCCCCTCCATTGATGCTCATTGAAGAAAGACTTTCTCTGTCCTTGGGATGGACTTCGGGTATTTTGCCAATTTCTTCATTCTCGGACTGTTCCGTCGACGCCTTGGTGTCCATTGAGTTGTCGGCTTCCAAAGGTTCTTCGTAGAGCTTCAAGTACTTCTCCCAAAGTTTTTTTCTGCTTTTATATTCGCCAACTCTAACAAGATCTTCATTTGGTATTACGGTTAGAATGTGAAACTCTGCCCGACCGTTTGCCATTGACTTGTCACGTTGCTTCTTGTTCCAGAGGCGTAGATCGAGTTATTCTCCATTCGTTGTCTTTAGTGCTTCATAACCACATTTCAATATTAAAGAAATATCAAAATCTAAATTCAAATATACCTCCATTTGTTGTTTCCAGGAAGAAAACTCCCCCTCGAATGCAGGTGGGTAGTCGCTATCTCCGTCCATTGTTTTGTTGCTTCAGACGGCGGTTAGTCCTTCCGAGGCGTCTCGGCTCTGATACCACTTGTAGGACCGTTGCGCCCGGCTTAGAAGGGGGTTGGATATCCTGCAAAAATAAAAAGAAAGACAACCCTTCTCGAACTCTTTAAGCTAACACTTGCATAATAAACAGAGCAAATAAATAAAACATTAAAAGACGAGGCACAAGATATTTACTTGGTTATAACCGATGTGGTTGTTAATCCAAGGAAGATTAAACACTAAAACTCCTTCAGGCGGAGAAGCCTCTTACAGCGTTGAAGCACAAAAAATAGAAGCTCAACTACAATTAGAAGTGCACAAGCATTGGAATTACAAGTAATGAATTCATTAAAAAACTTCTGGACCAAGGCTATATTTATAGCCTTGGTCGGGCCGCCTGGAAGGGTTTCGGGTTCCCTGGGGGGGATAAAACTTTATCCCCAATGTTCAGAAGGCGAATGACGCGTTCTGGTCAAATATGCTGGTCCGGCGCTCGGAGCCATTCTGGGCACCCCGGACTGCTCTGGGCGCCTGGAATGGTTTCGGCACCCTGGAGCAAAAAGTCAACAGTGGTTGACTTTTTGTCCAGGATCTCTTCTCCGGTTCAGTTCCGCCTCGGTCTGGGTCTTCTGCTTCGGATCCGCTCGCTTGGGTGATCTCTGTCATCCAGAATAGGGCTCACCCGAACTCAACTTCCGGTCTTCTCGAGCAACCTTCCGCTCTGGTTTCTCGTCCCTCTGAATCGCCGCGTGTTTCCTTCTCGTCCACCAGCATACTCATCCGCAGTCTTCGTCCCTCGGTCGCACCCCGTGCTGACCTTCTTGCTAGCTGCGTCTCTTGCTCCCCGAGCAATCTTCCGCTCCGGCTTTCGTCCCTCGGAACCACTGCACGCTTCCTTCTCGTCCACCGGGGTACTCTTCCGCAGCACCTCGTCTTTCGGACGCACCCCATGCCGTCCTTCTCGCTAGCTGCGTCTTCCGCTTGAGTACCTATGCTCCTAAGCTCCTACACACTTAGACACAAGGTTAGAAACACACAGGACCTAACTTAATTTATTGATCACACCAAAATAACCTTGGGGTTCCAACATGTTATCCGTCATTAAATCCATAGATTTGGATTTTTCTTGACTCCTATGAGCATTGCTAGCCTTAGGCTTATATCTAAAATCCTTAGAATTGTTGCCTAAATAGTTATCTACCTTCCTAACCTTAGGTATGGTAGATCTAGCGTGAGGAGGTATGTATTTTCCCTTAAAGCTATCATGCTTTCTATTTTCATGATAATTTACATTAAAATGATGAGTGTTATTTCTAACATGCATTTCATCATGACTAAAAGGAATTGCACTATTAAAGGTTACCTTGGGTTTGCTTTTAGAAGCTCCCCCTTGATTTGTGCTTCCTCCTTTAACTTTGATTGACTTCTTCCCTTTAGGGCATTGACTCCGGTAATGCCCATTTTGATTGCATGAGAAGCACACAATGTGCTCCTTGCTCTTACATTTCGTGGGACCAATCTCCTTGGGCTTCTCCTTGCCCTTGGGTACTACTTGGCCCTTCTTCTTGGCTAATTTGGGACGCTTACTCTTGTAGTGCCCATGCTCCCTACACTCAAAGCAAATGATATGATTTTTATCTTTAATAATTGAAATCTTTATACTTTTGCTTGTAGGGTTGATGCTTGATCCTCCATTTGATTTTTCTTGTAATGTAGAGATGTCATCATCTTCTATTTCTTCCTCTTCACTTGAGGATGTGGACTCTTCCACTTCTTCATCTCTTGAGGATGTGGAAGATCTCTCCTCTTCCACCTCTTCCTTCTCTTTCTCTTCCTCCTCTTCCTTTTCTTCCTCGAATGTTGACTTCTCGTCAACATCGGATTGCATCTTTTCTTCCTCCTCTTCTTCGGATGTTGACCTCATGTCAACATCGGATTGGTCCTTCTCTTCTTGGACCAATGAGCCCTTCTCCTTGGACTCTTCCACTCCTTGGACTTGTGTAGGGTCTTCATGATAGGCAATGATCTTTTTCCAAAGATCACTTGCATTTGTGGTTTCACCTACACTCAACAAAATATTAGAAGGTAGTAAATTATGCAAAATTCTCGTTAGCTCCTTGTCCACCTCTGATTGCTCTCATTGCTCTTCGGTCCAATGCCGAGGTCGGAGGTGTTTACCCTTCTTGTCCGTAGGAGCTTCAAATGGGTCACTCAAAACAACCCATTGGTTCCAATCCATTTGGAACCATGTCTCCAGTCGATTCCTCCAAAAGGCAAAGTCTTCCTTGTCGTACGGAGGAGGAATCTGGATGTCCCATCCAAGTGGACCTCCCAAGTCCATCTTCTTCCTCTAGCTTCTTGCTCTCTTGGTGGTTAGTCCGTAGAAGAGCGACCTTGCTCTGATACCAATTGTTGGGACCTTGATGTCCACTAGAGGGGGGTGAATAGCGTTTCGTCACGCTTATCGGTTGCTTCGTCTTGATAATATGCAACGGAAATAAACACAAGACACACACAACGCTAACACTAAGGATTTACTTGGTATCCACCTCAAGAAGAGGTGACTAATCCAAGGATCCACACGACATGCTCACTCCACTAATGAAAACATCCTTCTCGGTCGCAGCCGGAGGCGGAGAAGCCTCGTACAGTACTCACACACAAACACAAACACGAACACAAGAAGAAGAAACAAAAATACAATGTAATCCACCCTTCTTCTTGCTTACTTGTGCTTGTCGTCGCCTTTTGAACCTTAAAGAAACTCTCCAAGTGCCTTCAAGAATTAGCGTGAGTAGATCAGAGAAGCGTCACATCTGGACAATCCTAGCCGTCCATCACCTGCATCCTGTGCAATGGTCGAATCCCAATCGATCGACCGATCGATTGGGAACATCTGGATCGATCGGTGGATCGATCCAGAAGCATTCTGTGCTTCTCGCGATCTCGCGAGAACACCCTTGCCCAATCGACCGACCGATCGATTGGTATCTCCCAATCGATCGCCCGATTGATTGGGAGAGCTTTTGTGCTTGTGATTTCCTGACCCCAATCGATCGACTGATTGATTGGGTCATTCCAACAATCGCGCACACTCCAATCGATCGGCTGATTGATTAGAGCATGTTCAATCGATCGCCCGATCGATTGAACACCCTGGACTTGACTCAAACTCAAGTCTAGCTTCCCAAACCTAACTCCCGGTCAACCGTGACCTATTAGGTTTGCACACCTAGCATTTGGCTACTCCCGACCAACCTCAAACTAGCCTTCTAGCCTCCTCCATCAGCCTTGTGTCCCTCGAATATCTCCCCATCCTTCACGCCTTGCCTTCTGGAGCTTCCATCGGCCTCATCATAATTGTCGGGTTCTCCTCGCCAAGTCACACTAGGACTTACCTTGCCAAGACCACATGCTTGGACCTGCAACTTTTGCCAAGATCACACTTGGACTTTCCAATTGTCTGGCTCCTCACCGGGACTTTTCTAATTTTGCCAAGATCACACTTGGACTTTCCAATTGTCTGGCTCCATACCAGGACTTTCCTTTTGCCAAGATCACACTTGGACTTTCCAATTGCCTGGCTCCTCACCAGAACTTTCCCTTTGCCTAGCTATACTAGGACTTTCCAATTGTCTGATCTCACTTATCAAGACTTTCACCACCAAGTCTGATCAACACTGACCTACTTGGATTTTCACTCTTGCCAACCTTCCTGTTGGACTTACCTTTGCCTAATCTCCAATTAGGACTTTCTCAATCAAGTCTCCTGTCAACCTTGACCTACTTGACTTGTCTTTTCATCAACCTGGTCAATCCCCTGACCATCTCCACAATCGGACGATTGCTCCAGCAATCTCCATACATTGTCAAACGTACGATTGCCCTAGCAATCTCCATATATTGTCAAACATCAAAACTTAAATCTCAACTCAAGCTTGACTCAACTCAAGCTTAGTCAAACTGGTCAAACTTGACCTAGGGAAATTGTCCCAACACTCCTGAGTGGAGTAAGTGAGGATGTGTTCCCCGGAAGAGGGAACAGTAGGCGTCGGTTCGACGTAGGGTTTCCGGTTGGAAATTCGAAGTCAGAACCGGACAGTCCGGTGACTATCAAATACTTTATTATTATGTTTATTATGTGTGCTAACTTTGTTTTGTAGGATATGTGGTTGTGTTGTGGACTAACCTATCTTGCAGGGACAAAAGAGTACTTTTGGCCTCGGATGAACAGTACCCGAGGCGCCCTCATAGAACTTGAGGCACCTCGGGTGCAAGGCAGATGCAGCGCACGCAGTAGGGCTGGAGGCGCCTCGGACGGAGCTAGAGGTGCCTCAGACAAGCTTGGAGGCGCCCTCAAGGTGTATGGAGGCGCCTTCAACCGGATAAGCTGCGAAGGATTCAGCGCTTATCTATGCAGTTGACTCGGCACTACGGAGGCGCCCTCAAGGGGCTTTGAGGCGGCTCCAACAACCTATTTAAGAACATGTCGACCAGCAGGTCATATTATCTTCTTCCAAGCGATCTTTCTGTAACCAGCTGCTAACGAGAAGTTCCGACGAAGCTACAACTTGACGTCGACGACCCGGAGCTCAGAATTTGCAATCTCTCTTGTTGTTGGTATATTTAATTACTATATTTACTTGTACTTTAACTTGTAACACTTTAACGATATTATAGTTATTACCCACCGAAAGCGATCAACGATCATGGGCCTTGGAGTAGGAGTCGCCCAAAGCTTCCAACCAAGTAAATCTTGGTGTCCTTGTCTTCTGTGTGATTGTTTCTTTTATTATTTCCGTTGTGCTTAATTCTCGATCGTTTTACGAATCCGAAACGCATGAAAGTCACTGGCGATATTCACCTCCCCTCTAGCGCTTCTCGATCCAACATATTGTGTATGATAAATTAGATTTAAAATTTTTAAATAATTCTAATAATTCTAAATTTAATTTAATTAATAAAAATATTCACGTGAAAAATTTAAATTTTAATAATTTCTATAATTTGAAATTAAATTTAATTAATAAAAATATTAACTTTAAAAATTCAAATCTAATTAATCAAGATAATTCTAAAAATAATTTTACTAATTCAAATATAAATAATGATCAAAATAAACTTAATAATTTAAATTCAAATTCTAAAAATTTTAATCCTAAAATTTGAAATTAAATCTTAAAAATTCATATATAATTAAAATTATTAAAAACTCGACTAAAGAAAATAAATAAGTCAACAACGATGAAATTTATAAAATACTTAATAAAATATTTAATTCAGAAAATCTAAAGAAAAATTTTAAAAAAATAATTAAAAAATTCAGATCTAAGTAATAAAATTAATTCGAATTTAATAAAAAAAATTCAAGTAAGAATGACAAAGATAATTCTAGTTTGAAAAATTCAAATAATTTAATTAATAATTAAGATAAGTCTATCTTAATAAATAGTAATAATTCAACCAATCAAGATAAAATTTTAATTAATTCAAATTTTGATCTTAAAATTTTTTATAACTTGTAATTAAATAATGAATTAATTAATCAAGATAATCCTAAAAATAATTTGATCAATTTTAAACATAAAAATTTAAATACTAAAAATTTGAAATTAAATCTCAAAATTGTAGAAGATAAAACCTCAAATTTTAACAACATGAATTCTGATCTTAATAATAATTTTAAAGTTTTAAATAATAATTATCCAAACAAAACAAATTCAAAAGACCAAACTACAAATAAAATAAACTCCAATCCTAAGATGATAAATCTTAACAATTTAAAATTAAATCTCAAAAATCTAGAAATCAAATCTACAAATTTTAAGAATATTAATTTAAATGTTAATTTTAAATTTTCAAATTTAATTAATTATATTAAAGTACCCTTTAATTATGAAACAATAAATAATTTAAATGTAAGTCTTAAAATTTCAAAATTAATTCTTAAAAATTTAGGAAATAAAAGTTTAAAATTAAATTATGCTAAAAAATCAAATTAAATTAATTATATTAATTTACCATTTAATTATGAAACAATGAATAATTAATTGAAATTTAAATACCAAAATTTAAGAAAAAGAATCTACAAATTTTAACAAATTAAACCAAAAATATATTACTAATAATAAAATAAACACAAATTTGATAAATTCGAACCAAATGATAAACTTTAATTTAAATAAAAAAAATATGAAATTAATTTGTTATAATTAGGTACCATTTAAAGCTATGAATTCAAGATTAAATCTAGAAAATTTGAAATTAATTACCATAATTCAACAATATAAATCAACAAATTTTAACAACCCAAACCAAAATCTAAACATGAAATTTAATGTTAAACTAATTAATAAAATCTTATCCAATAAACAATTAAATTGATTAAAATTAAAATGTATCAAAGTGGGTTGGCACATTAGTTCGCACGAAATGTATTAAATCAAGAATTTGATGCGTTTTTAGAAATCAACTATAAATTGTTTGACTTGTTTGACACATGCATATTTACCATGTACATGCATTATTTTATATCTATAAATGTCATGTAATTTGATCCGGTGGTAAGGTGGGGCCCATCTGGCAGGAGGTTAAAGTGGTCAACATCCGAGGTAGGCGTCCGATCGAGCAAGCTACCTTCCCGATAAGCAAGAGAGTAGTCAGCCTGATACTTCGACAGCTCGATTTGACGCCGAGCTTCCGATGCTCATAAGACAAAGCAGGAAGAGAAGAAGGCCGAGCGGCCATCCCGCTTGGCTAAGCAATGGACGTGGCTTCGACCCAATAGGTAGGGTTCCCTCGCTCGACAGGGTGGAGCCGGACAGCATCTCATGGGCCGAGTGGACGCTCGGCTCGGCCATTGCATCACCTGGACGGCAGACTGGCCAAGCGGCTCTCCCGCTCGGTCCAATAGCAGACAAAGGGAGCAGTTGACAATATCTTCCTAGGGATCAATGTCGTCGACAGGCGGCATGATCGGCGACATGACCAGGCAGAGGATCATACGGTGGAAGCTTCCACTGTCATATCAGGGATATGCCCATGCTGTTAAGGTATGACGTTAGACATGCTTTTCTGACACATTTTTTCCATGTATGCTTTGAGAAGCGTGCGCACCTTGGGAAGGGTGCACGCGCCCGCTGGTAGCTCTATATAAGAAGCCCTAGAGCTTCATCAAAGGTATGTTTTTACTACTGTTGCTACAGTTACGCTGCTCTTTTCTTCTCTACTTCATTTACTTGTCGTCGGTAGCTAACTTGAGCGTCAGAGGGCCATCGGCGGGGAACCCCTCCCCGGCTCGGCACTAATGACTCTATGGTTGCAGGCTTAGCTCATCAGAGGCCCACACCATCTTCAGTCGACATCCAGTCAATGTGAGCACCATCTTCCCAGCGTCCATCTACTTACACTCGGACAGGATCAAATTTGGCCCATCCTACTGGCTTGTTCGGCTGACTTCTGCTGCTCCTTGGCGAGGAGTTGTTGAGCCTTCTCCAGCTCGGCCTTTAGACGGGCGACCGGCGGTCCCTGGGAGGAGGAAGCTTCTCTAGAAATTTTGAGTATCTTCAGCTCATCCTCCACTTGGGCCAGCCGCTAGCACATGGCAATGTTCTCCACCCAGTACTGCAAGCAAAAATTAGTGTCAAGCAGAGGTAACTTATGAACTGATATTTACAAATATTAACCCCGGTGGACATCTCCAGATGGTTGTCATCCAGCGCGCCCAGGGGTTTCATGGTCGTTCGCGCCCTCGCCTCCTCCCAGATGCGGGCGAGCAGACCTCGGATGTAGACTTGATGCTGAGGAGAGCTGGGTTGGTTGTCTAGCGCGAGAAGATCCTCAGTCGGCAGGCAAAGGGTGGCTGTGATGGATCGTTTCCCGCCTGGTGTCGATTGAGCGGAGGCAAATGGGTCGGAAGCTTGAGCAGGGGGGACTGGAAGAACGACGGATCGAGTTATCCTCCGCCTAGCCGGAGGAAAGGAGGTGATCGGTTGAACGAGGAGCGGCTCTTGCAGCTCAACCACGGACGGAATCCGCTTGGAGGAAGTGGCCTCCACCGTTGCGGGAGCGGTTGGAGACTAGGTGCCTCCTGCAGAGGCTTGGACGATCGAGGTAGCGGAACGGGAAGGCGCGTTCGTTCGGCGTCTCTTGCGGGAGAGCGGTATTTCGTCGCCCAAGGACCCCGAACCCTCAGCAGGGATGACGGGTGGTGCTTCTAAGACTGATCCTGGGTCGGTCGCCCCTCCTGCGTTGGGTGTCCGCTCGGCGGTCCCGTCACCCGTAGTTGTAGTTTGCCAACTGTGCCCTCTTGTGAGTTGACAGGGGTCAGGCCGAGCCGCTCTATTTCCTTGGACGCAGCTGCTTCAATCTCAGCTTGCTTGACCTTTATAATGTCGACTGCTCGGGCACGCATCATGATGTCGACTGCAAAAGAAGAATAAAATCAGTTAGATTCAAAGGAAGAAGGTTGAGAAATGTCATACCTAGGCTACTCAGGAGTTTCACTCGGATCGGACTCAGCTCGAATATGTACATCACGCCCTCTATCAATAACTCATGAATGTCGAACTTCAGCCTGGCCAACATGTTAGCAATTTGGAGGTAATCGGGTTGAGTCTTGTACTTCTTCAGATCAGGTTGAGTAGGGAGCTCGACCTGCCATTTGGTTCGGTAGCTTGGCCGCTCGAGGAGTCTCAAATAGAAGAAGTACTCCTTCCAGTGCTTGTTGGAGGTGGACATTTTGTCGAAGAAGACTAGACCGATCCAGGATTGGAAAAGGTACGTGCCCAGCTTGGACTATTTGGGGTAGTAAAAATAGTGAAAGACCCGAGGGCTCAGTGGGATGTTGTGCACTCGGAACAACACCACCACGCCGCACAACAGATAGAAGGAATTGGGGACGAGCTGGGCGAGCGGGACATGAAAGTAGTTGCAAACCTCAATTATGAAGGGGTGGATGAGAAACCGAAGGCCGACCACAAATTGGTCTCGGTAGAAACTATTGGATCGTGAAAGTCGATAGAGGGGAGGTGAATATCGAAAAACGTTCGAGAAGAGTAAATGCAGCGGAAAAGTAAAGTAGAAAAGAGCAAGGCTAACACAGGTTCTTTTTACTTGGTTCGGAGCCTATGTCGACTCCTACTCCAAGGTCTGCACTCGTCGAGTGCTTTCGTTGGACAATCCACTAGCAATTCGAATAATTGATTACAAAAATTAAGTATAGAAAAGCTAGAAATAAAATACCAACAAATATAAAATAATAGGAAAGGAGCAGAGCTTTGTCAGAGTAGCGTCGCAACGTCGCAAGAGCGCAGGAGAGCAGATCGTCAATTCTGAGTTGTTGTTGAAGCTTCAGCCTTGACCCTCCTTATATAGGAGGGTTCGGGGCGCCTGGAACCTTCAGGGCGCCTCAATCATGACATGGCTAACCCAACCAGCGAGCTCCACGTGTCGACGTCGCGATCAGGATAAAACTTGCCTCCGGGCGCCCGGACCACCTTTCTCTAGAAAACATCTTCTCCTGCAAGACAAGGTTAGTCCGAGGTAAATAAATAATGTATATCCTGCAAAACAAAGTATTAGCACAGTTTATAATTTAGACAGAAGGAGTATGACTTAGATTCCGTCTCTCCGAGTCCGGAATCTAGTCAAGATCTCGACTTAGAGTTCTGAAATGATTTTAAGTAGAATCAACGCCTAAGTTCCCTTCCCGGGAACGCGTCCTCACAGTCACTCCCTTCCAGTGACTTACCTTTACTCACCTGCCAGACGTCTGGTCAGCCTTTCGACCCGTCTGGACTTCTCGCTAGCTATCCGGTCAGCCCGTCGACCTAGCTGGATTTCGTGCCAAGCGTCTGGCCAGCCCATTGACCCGCTTGGACTTCTCGCCAACTATCTGGTTGGCCCGTTGACCTAGCTGGGCTTCATACCAGACATCCGGTCAGCCCGTCGACCTGTCTGGACTTCGCCTACACACTCGATCAGAGTGTTAGACAATGACAAACCTAACTTAACCTAATTTGTCATTCATCAAAACCTGAGTTAGACCGTTAGTTCTAACCGCACCAACAGAAACAAACTGTGTCGATCGGCGGGTCGGTCGGACAGGGAGGCTAAAACTATTTCATGGTCAGATGAGATGTCGTAGACGTTTATGAGACTCATGGTGTCACCCGCGTCAAACCGAGTCTCCATGGTAGTGTACCAGAGACCAGGAGCGGGGTCGGACGCTACGAGGAGCTCGCCATTGCCGGGAAATGAAAAGGCAGAAGGTTCGACGGAGATGATGATCGAGAAAAACTAGGCGGACACGAGAAATAAGAAAGCTATGAAAACTATGCACAAACGGAGAGATTGGGAAAGGTCGGAAGGCTTACAAAGAGAAAGGCCACTGAAGGAGGAAGCCGAGAGTTGCCGAAACGCTAGAAGCAAATAAAATCGTCGGAGCAAACTGTCGAAGAGTAGAAAGAGAACACAGAGGAAGAAATGGCGATGCTGAGGCTTTATAAAGATGGGCACAGCCGACCGGAGCCGTATGATCTAGGGCACAGGAATCGGAGTGTGCAGCCGGCCGTTGAATTCGAGTCGCCAAACGTCACATCAACAGATGTCACCTCAGACGTTCGCGCGGTTGTGCCGGTGACACGTGGTGTCTTCCCACAGGGTAGCATTTAATGGACGCGTGCTCGGCCTTAATGGAGGTGATTTGTGATAGATCGAATGGGTGCGATAGAAGGGAGTGAATATCGCTTTCTTTAAAACTTTTCTTTTAAATTTTAAATCAAAATCGTGCAGTGGAAAGTAAAAAGGGAGACATGTTCATTTACTTCGTTCGGAACCTAGCTCGACTCCTACTCGAAGGCTCGCGGTCCTTGACCGTACCGATGGGCAATCACTATAACCCTTCTATTTGAAACCTTCGGAAAGAAGCAGATCGTACAGATACAAAAAGTATAAGATAGTAACAACCCTACTATTTTATTTAATTTTAAGTGCAATACAAAAAATTATACCGACAATAGTATGCGTAGGCTGTAGCTTGGTCGGTACTTCCTGACGGAGTGACTTGTTGAGCTGATGAAGATGTGTAGCACAATCCGTACGTGAAGAAGAACTTTTTAGATGATCAGAAGTGTTCACTTTGGCCTCAGACTTCGAGCCTTCTTTTTATAGGTGTACTGGACGTTCGGTCAACCGATCCTCCTGTTTGGTCGACTGAACACGCTCCCCTCCTTTCTGGTTGGAGTTTGGCGCTGGCTCAATCTCCGGCAATCAATGCTCTTTAAGGGTTCGGTCGACCAAACCCTTTTTTGGTCGACCGAACAACTTCCTTCCCTGTTCGTCGTGATTTGCCGAGATCAAGAGTTAATACGCCTTTAATGCTGATTGGTTCGGTCGACCGATCCATGGGTTTGGTCGACCGATCAGTGTAGTTTCCTTCTGCTCTGATCGTTGCTGTCTGTGCTAAGTCATCAGGGTTCGGTCGACCGATCCTTTGGTTCGGTCGACCGATCAAGCTTAGACCGGACTGTACTCTATTTTGGTATGAACTGATACCTGCTTTGAGTTGACCTGGTCCGGTCGACTGATCCTCCTGTTCGGTCGACCGATCGGGTCGAACCTGCAAAACAGTGTTAGACAATAATCCTGCAAAATAGAGATTAGCACAGTAATATGAAATGCATGAGTAATATATAAAAGACAATAGACATATCTTGATCTCAACTTAGAAACCTTCCGATTTCTTCAGTTGGATCAGCGACCTAAGGTTGTCCCCTTCGGGAACCCGACCTCACTGTCGCTCCTCCAGTTGTTTACCTCAACCTACCTGCCAAACTTAGATCCTCCAGATCTAGTTTGGACTTTTCACTTAGCTTTGATCGCCTCGCCAGGACTTTTCCTTTGATCTTTGGTCCTCCAAACCTCTCGATCGCACCGCCAAGCATCGAGTTCCCTCGACCCATTTGGACTTGCACCTGGGTTCCAAGATCTGCTAAGATTTCTCCTACCTAGCCTCCAACTAGGTCTTTCCCAGTTAAGTAAATAATCTGCACACTCAGTCAACTTGTTAAATCACAACAAGACTTAACTTGAACCTTTGACAACATTAAAACTCAGGTTTGATTCTGGTGCAACTTGCACCAATAATTTGCATGTATCTCGAGGAGATTTGGGCGGCGTTAGCATTGACTGTCTGGCTCGTGCCCCTCCGAAAGCGATGAGGAAAAATATCCAAGTACAAAGGCTCAAGGTGTCGACCGAAAGATAAAGAGCAGTCCTACAGAGGTCGATCGGGATCCAACTCATTTATCAGCCGATCAGCCAATCGGTCACCAGACTACTTGTCCAGTCAGTCAGACTTGCAGCCTCCTTCGACTAGACTTGAGGGGGAGACACATGATCCGATGGTAAGGTGGGGCCCGTCCGACAGGAGGTCAAAGTGGTCAACATCCGGGGTAGGCGTCCGATCGGGCGAGCTACCTTCCCGATCATCAAGAAGAGTAGCCGGCCTGACACTTCGATAGCTCAATCTGACGCCGAGCTTCCGACACTCATAAGGCAAAGCAGGAAGAGACGAAGGTCGAGCGGCCATCCCGCTTGGCTAAGCAATGGACGCAGCTTCGACCCGGCAGGCAGGGCTTCCTCGCTTGACAAGGTGGAGCCGGACAACAGCTCATTGGCTAAGCGGACGCTCGGCCCTGCCGTCGCATCACCTGAACGATAGACTGGCCGAGCGGCTCTCCCGCTCTGTCCAATAGCAGACAAAGGGAGTAGTTGGTAATATCTTCCTAGGAACCAGTGTCATCGACAGTCGGCATGATCAGCGGCGTGGGCAGGCAGAGGATTGTAGGGTGGAAGCTTCCACTGTCACGTCAAGGATATGCCCGATTTGTTCAGGTATAGCGGTAGACACACTTTTCTGACATAACCCTTCCAAATATACTTTGGGAAGCGTGCATGCGCCTCCTGGGAGCTCTATATAAGAAGCCCCAAAGGTTCATCGGAGGTATGTTTTTACTACTGTTGCTACAGTTATGTTGCTCCTTTCTTCTCTTCTTCATTTACTCGTTGTCGGTAGCTGACTTGAGCGTTGGAGGGCCATATATCGCCGAGGAACCCCTCCCTGGCTCAGCACTAACGACTCTGTGGTTGCAAGCTTAGCTCATCGGAGGCCCACGCCATCTTCAGTTGGCATCCAGTCAACGTGAGCACCATCTTCCCAACGTCCATCTACTCACACTTGGACAGGATCAATGGGAATACCGTGAGGGAAAAGATTCCAGAGGGAGCTTGGTTATGGGAAAAGACCCTATTATCATATTCTTATATATATGGCCCAAAGGGATGCAACGAAGAAGTGGTCGTTGAACTCCGGTGAACTTACAAAATGATTAATGGGAATATCGTGAGGGAAAAGGCCCTAGAGGGAGCTGGGTATCAGATTCTCATATATATAGTCCAAAGGGATCCGACGAAGAAGTTGTCGCTGAACTTACAAAATGATTAATGGGAATACCGTGAGAGAAAATGCCCCAGAGGGAGCCAGGTTACGGGAAAATGCCCCAGAGGAAGCCCAGTATCGGATTCTCATATATATATCCCAAAGGGATGCAACGAAGAAGTGGTTGTTGAACTCCGGTGAACTTACAAAATGATTAATGAGAATATCGCGAGGGAAAAGGCCCCAAAGGGAGTTTGATTATGGGAAAAGACCCCAAAGAGTCCAGTATCGAATTATTATATATAGGCCAAAGGGATGTGACGAAGAAGTGGTCGCTGAACTCCACCTCTTGGTACTATGATTTATAAATCGATCAATCGAATAGAGGATAGAGGAGTCACTTTTAATGATCAAACTTCTTCTAAAATGTCTAAGATTAATGATGAGGAAAAGGTATATAATGCTTAACGTATTTTAAATATTTATGTAAATGTAAATACAAATGATTTAAAGTTATATATTTTTATTAAAAGATTTTTTAAATGCATGTGACTGTATATTTATGTATTTACTATTAGAATTTAGGATTTGAATGTGCTGAGTCATTAAACTCACTAGGATTGAATGGTTGTATGTGATGAAAATATGGAGACGGAAGGCTTTGACTCTTGATTGGACCGGACATAATAGTATACTCCTGAGGACCTTGAATTTTTGGAAAATTATGTTAAATGAATTTTTATGAGTGGATTTTTAAATTTAGAGAGCTGAATATTTTTGAACTAAAATGTTGAATTTTTAGCTGAAGATTGAGGTTTGAATGATTTTAGATAGTTTGTTTAGACTTATGTTTGTGTGACTGGTAAATTTGGATTTTAATGTAGTTGAGATTTTATTTCAAAAATGCTAGTAAAATAGTTTTTAAATATTGATCTTATAAGTATAGGTTTTGGCCATATATATATTATAAAAAAAATTCTAATATAATTTAAATAAAGTAGAGTAAGGGTCATTTCAGTATTAATAGTTGAAATTGTGTTCATTGTTGTGGTTGCAACTTTGATGCTTCACTTTGCCCACACTTACGATAAGAGGTCCTTTATTGTGGGTATCTTTTGCATAGTCTCTGGAACTTGCACGTATGTCTCTCCCCTCTCAGTCATGGTAAGAACAATCTTATTATCATTGCAATAAGATTATCATTGTTTCCTATTTCATTCGTTGGATCTTCATTTCTTACTACAAGCTAGCATAACTCTTCTCTTTGACTTCTAATCATAACTCTTGGTTCTTGATGGTTCATTACCAATGCGTCAATTACCTAGATTAAGGTATGGTAGATTGGACGACTGAAAGTGAATCTTTCATACAAGTATTATGCTTGCATAGATGATCATGCAGCTCCAAAATCTAGCTTGGCATGATATTTTCATATTCTCCCTTGTGGAGTGTATTTTGATATCTCAATTCTCATTTCAAATGACTTTGGCATGATATATAATTCATTGTTGCAGAAACTTGTGATCCAAACCAAAAGTGTAGAGTACATTCCCTTCACACTCTCCCTTACAGCTTCCTTAACAGAGTTTGTTGGACCACCTATGCTTTCCTGTCTTTTGACATTAACCTTTTCGTAAGCATCACTACTACTTTTCGATAGATCTTAAACTCACCTGGACGATCGATCTAAACTTCTTTTCTTGCCTTGCAGATTCCCAATGGTTTGGGTGTTTTTTTCGGTTTTGCCCAATTGATTCTCTACGCTTGCTACTACAAATCCATACCCAAGAATGAAAGAAAGGTAGCAAAGGTGCTTTTTCGGTCGAGAAGCCCACTGTATCTCCTTTATGTCATGATTTTCCTTTTTTGAAAGGAAAATAAATAAAATTTTGACTACAAAGTTTCGTTTGTCAGTCATTCTCTTCAATCTGTTCAACTAAAGATTGATTTTTTGTTTTTTTGTTTTTTTGACGAAATACAGATTGCTTTTATGTGTGTGTTTGAAATGTGCCTTTCTTTAGTTATATAATACAATTGCAATTTATTTATTTTCATCATAATCATGAATTTAACTTAATTTCATGAATAGTCTGTTCAATTTTTTAATCAAATTTAACTATCAAAGTTATTATTTTTAGAATTTATTTTAGATTTTTATTTATTCATGAATAGGTTAGGATTAAGTTTTATTGGGTTCGAGTCGGTTTGGATCAACCTGATTGACACAATTAATAAATATGTCGGGTTCGGATCAACCTGAAATGATCCGATTACAGCTCGTAAACTCGTTTATAAATATTTTTGGGTCAGATTTAGATCGGATTCTAGTTAAGTTTAGTTAAAATAAGCATATTTTAATAAAATAGATCTTTTCGGGTCGGGTTTGGGTTAAGAAAATCATGTTTTTATAAATGGGTCACTTTGGGTCGGGATCAGATTGAATTCGGATTGTGGATCATTTCAAGTTGCCTTCGAGTCAAATACAGATAAACAAAATGGGTTCGGGTCGAATAATTTGATCTAAAATATTAATTAAGTCGAGCTCGCATTTGATGTTCCAATCAATCTACCTGTCAATCCAAACTCGACTTAAATTGTCAACCCTAGATTTGAAAAAAAATTATAAAAAATATAAGATAATTCATAAACATTTTTATATATGCTATTTTTGATAATTACATTTTTATATAAATTAATAAATATTTTTTAAAATTATTCACAAAAATGAAATATAAATTTATTTTTTATATTTTTTTTTTTGCAATTGAATGAATATAAATGAGTTTTATAAATATTAAGTTTTTTATAGTTAAATTTTATATAAAACAATAATAAATTTATTTATGAATTATTAATATTCATAAATATCATTTACAATATTGTTCGTGAATCTTAGTTCATTAGGTGGGGTTACCGATCCACCCATGGTTCAAAATCCATGGGAAATTTTTATAAGGCTGAGTCAGAAATCCAAAGAGGATAAGAAACTCGCCTCTCACGTTCAAATCACTAACAGCCTGTTTGGAATGATATGAAATTCAATTCCTTTTAGAATTGGAATTGAATTCCATATTTTGGAATGATTTTTTAGCTAAGAATTGATATGAAATTCAATTCTAATTCCATCAAACAAGGCAAAAGTAAATCACACCTCTTTATGTGTGATTTAGATAGAAAATTCAATTCTCCATATTATGTCCATTGTGCCCTCATTCTCTCTTCTTTGTAAAAAAAGAAAAGAAAAAAGAGAGAAGGATAAAATGGTAAAATATAAGAATTCCATAACTTAAATTGCAATTCATTCCAAACATGAGAATTGAATTCAATTCCTTATGGAATTCAATTCATAATGGAATTCAATTCAATTCCATGACTTAAGTTATTTCCAAACAGGGTGTAAAGCTCTATTTATTCGCCTTGGAGGGAAAGAAATCGAACCATGAAAATATATCCTTAGAGGAGGGAATGGGGAGATGAAAAAAAGGAAAAAAATAAAAGTAAACTGCAAAAGAGAAAGGGAAGGGAAGAAGAGGAAGGTAAGGTGATCGACGCCATCACCTCTTCGTTGTTGGACTTCCTTTAGCGAGGTCATGATCGCTGCCTCGCCTCAAGGTCGTAGGCGAGGTGTGAGGCCGTGGTTGTGACCTTGTGGACAGATCGTGCCTCGCCCCCGACCTCGAGCGAGGTCACGCGTCGTTTGCAAACATGAGGGAGGTCGCTTATCTCCCCGTAACCTTGATGCACGATAAGCACGCGCTAGGCAAGGCCGTGGCCGGTGAGGTTGCTCTCACCCACGACCTCGTAGAGAGGTCCCTTCTCGCCCTCGACCTCACGGCATGACGAGGGCATGCTAGGAAAGGCCGTCACCGACTAAGTTGCGTTGGCCCGCGACCTCACAGAGAGGTCTTATTTCACCCTGGAACTCGTAGAGAAGTCTCGTCTCACCTTTGACCTCACGACCCCAGGCAAGGTCGTCATCGACGAGGTTGTGCTTTCTGTGACCTCGCAGAGAGGTCTCGTCTCACCTGACCTCGCGGTGCTACGAGCACTCGCTAGGCAAGGCCGTCGCGGGTGAGGTTGTTCTTATTCGCGACCCCACAGAGATGTCTTATTTCGCTTGTGACCTCGTGGCATGAGGAACAAGGCCACAACTATCATCCTCCATCTGTTCACGCAACTATCGAATAACCGGGAAGTAAAGGACGGATGGAAAGTTGCTTCCGTCTATTTTTAGATGGACGAAAAAACATATCAAATTTGATCCATGGATGTATGTAAAATCTATCGGCCCATGTTTTTTATTATGAGTAAACAACGGAAAATATATTCATTGATGTGTAATCTATCCTTTATATCATCCGCGCTCCGAAGTAAATAGGATAAGGAAAATTTTGGTGGGATCGGATTGAAATATATATATATATATATATATATATATATATATATATATATATATATATATATATATATATATATATATATATATATATATATATTATATACTCAAATGCACTGTTTGAGAGGAGGTGAGGGAAGGGGAGAGAAGGGTAAGTAAGAAGAAGGGAAATTTGAAACTATATTTGGGAGGAAGTGAGCTACAGAAAGAAAAGGTAAGGAAAGATAAGCTTTAACCTTCTTTACCTATGAAATAAAGGAATTGCTTACGCAAGGGCAAAGGGAACTAAAAAAAAATTTATGTTTCAATTTTTTCCATGTTTTATTATATTAATTTCAAAAATTATTATTTTAGGTATTCTTTGTGTAGTGATTTAAAACATTCGCACCACTCGACTCGTATCGTTTACCACTCACACTCTGTCGATGCCGATGATGATTTCGATGCCGATGCTGACTTCAATGCTGATTTTGACGCCGACATCGACTTAACGTCGATGTCGATTTCGATGCTGACGCTAACTTTAACAATTGAGCTATAATTGTTTAAACGCATGTCTTAACTAATAAATGTATGCAACATGCACTAGGTTTTTGAACACGTATGTCTTTAACAAAAGTGAGGATAATTTTATAACTTTATATATTTAACCTTTATTACTCTCACTTTCCTCCCAAACACAGTAACACATGTTAAACCTTCCCTCCCTCCTGAAAAATATAAATATTTTACTTTCCTTCCCTTTCCGTTCCTTCGTCTTCCGGTAATGAACTTTCGCTTATCCCATTCAAACATAGGGTAAATATGACAAATACACCAGGCGGAATTAAATAAATTTAATATTTCTAAAAATAACAACGATAATTTACCAAAGGGCATAGGTAGAGATCTGAATTTACCAAAAGACGTACACTACTTTGATATTTACTAAATAACACACTTGTTTTAAGTGCATTTCCTATTTTACCCTCCTGACAATTTGACTTTTTTTATCCTTTTTCTTTTCTCCATTGTATTTCTCTCTCTTCTCTTTTTTTTTTATCGACATGCAACACATATGAATAACACTAGTCAATATTTTAATAACATTTTAATACATTTGAACAAGCAAAAATAAACAATGAATAACATATTTAAATTCCTTGAAATTTTAGAAATTCATTGGAACTCAAATGAGTGTAATCAGAGCTCTCTAAGTCCATCAGTGGGTTTCGGTCAAAACCCACTAATGGACGTTTTTGATGAATCTTTCATTTTTCATGTTAACATCTATGAAAAGTCAAAATAAATAATGAACACCATATTTGAACTTCTTGTAATTTCAGAAATCCATATAAACTGAAATGGGTGCAATCAGAGCTCTCTAGGTCCATCAGTAAATTTTGACCGAAACCCACTGATGAACTTAGAGAGCTCCGATTACACTCATTTGAGTTCCAATGGATTTCTGAAATTTCAAGGAATTCAAATATACTATTCATTATTTATTTTTGCTTCTTCAAATGTATTAAAATGTTATTAAAAGATTGACTAGTGTTATTTATATGTGCTGCATGTCGATACAAAAAAGAGAATAGAGAGAAATACAATGGAGAAAAGAAAAAGGATAAAAAAAGTCAAATTATGAGGGCAAAATAGGAAATACACTTAAACAAATACGTTCTTTATTAAATATCAAAGTAATATACACTTTTTGAGAAATTCAGATCTCTAGTTACTCCCTTTGATAAATTGCCCAAATAACAATGGAGTAATTAAAAATTATATAATATTCTATTAAATATTCAGTTTAGCCGGGTTTGATTAAGTAAAAGTTTTGGGGCTTTTTAAAACCCTTTCCTACTCCCACGTTCGGAAAAACGTCGGCCGCCAATCTTGTCGGCGCAGTTTGCTCCGCCTCTCTCTCCTTCTCCTTTCCGCGCAGTTTGCTCCGCCTCTCTCTCCCTCTCCCCTTCTGGCGTTTCTTCGGCAGCCGCGAGTTCGCGACACGCCTGTGAGAACGTGTGCTCCTTGTCGGGTAAGATTTTGTTTCCTTGTGGTATTGTTGAATAGGATCGATGTGATATGGTTTCACCATTGTTCTCTGTCTTGAGAAACCCTCTGTGATCGAGTATTGATCCTTGCAGCAACGGAGCGTTCTGCTTCGGTAAATCATGGGGAAGAAGTTAGCGTCTTTTCATCTTTCTTATTGAATTGTAAGAGTTTGTATTATCGGGGATTGGTAAACCTAACTTTACAAGAGATTTTTGTAATACTTTATTTATTTATTTATTTTTATTATGGGTTTCACGGCCTTCCCCTAGTTCGCCTACAGGTTAAATCTGGAGCGCAGCGTATGCACACTTAGAATTGTGATACTTTATGTAGTTTTTTCTTGTAGTTGCTCATATATCCTTCATGAACTCTGGTTGTTTTTGCTGATCATCTGCATCGTGTTAGCCTATAAACTTCTATTCATGTTAATTAGTTATTGTTTATTGTACGTTTAGTATATGTTGTCATTATCAGCTATTAATTATTGACTGTTATGTGGTATTTTAGATTTATCATGCATTTTTTTTCTCAATGTTGGCCGATGTACAACAGATGTTTACATTAGGTTAGGGCATACTATGAAAAATTGGATTATTTACTTACTGATTTTGTTACCTCGTGGTATTCTCATCGGTCAAATTTGTCATTTCTTGTTATTTATGATTCTTCATGGATATTTTCTGTAATTAATCTGCATATTTTTTATTGTAAGGTATTTTGGCATTTGATATCGTTGTATGTGATCTTTTCTCTTGTTATCTTGTGCTGCTTAGTACTTACATGCGATCGGGCATGCCAATTGTTGTTAGTGTTTGTGTTGATGTTATGTCCTTTCAGATTCTTAGTGTGTTTCTTTTTTGATCTATGGATGTTGTCTAATTTCTCTTACATGTCCTTCTATTGGTCTGAGTTAGCATATTGATATTTGTAATACTCTCTATTTATAAATGCACACACTACTTTGTAAATAGTATATTTCATTTTTCTCAATACTCTGCTAATTTACTGATCATGTGTAGGTCGATTTCAGTCATTGGCAATGGGTTGGTGTAGTCATTGTGACGACGAATGCCCAATCTTTAGGGATCCTGACAATGGATATGTGTTAGTTGTTCTATATTATTGATATGAGCAAGTTTGTTTGTTTGTTTATGTTGGCACTTTTTGAATAGGATTTGAAGGATAACCTATTCGTATTGTATTTCATTAAATTCTTTTTGATACTGTTTCAGGTGCTGTGCCTTATGTGGAAGGATTCTCGATCAAGATATTTACTACACTGGTCCCACTTTTGCGAAGGATAGTAGTGGTCAGGTTTGTCATGTGTTGGCCCATGGAGCCTTTAAGTAACCTAAATTTATTTTTTCACCTAAACTTATTTTTTTATTTATTTATTTTCTTTTTTTCGCAGAGTCAACTAACTGGTAATCTCTTGAAGATTTTGCAACATGAATTATCTGGATCATATGAAAGAACTCTAAAGAGAGGTAAATTCACATAGGAAAAAATCTTAACTTTTTGTAATCTAGGATATGCAATTTGATCGTTTATGCAAATCTGGGTGTATTTGTGATGGAATTCCATGGTTATGCTTCTGTGTTTTGCAATTTTAATGTTCATCAATTAGTAAAAAACTTCTGCACTAATTTTTAGTTACAAACATCCTGTTGTGATTTTAGTTTCAGTTATCACGTGGCGTGTGTGATTTAGGACTTGTCTGTTTATGTTTTGTCTTCTATCATCTGGTCTTCTTGTGCTTGGTTTTGTTTGATGTGTTTTTTAGTTGACTAACATGTCCAACCTATTAAACCTAGAATTAGAGCCCATTCAGTTCCTGTTTACAAAATTGTTGAACCAGATAGGTTTAACTAGAAAAACTGTGACCCAAGGGCAACGTTTCAACCCTCTCCAGGTTCTAAAGGACTTTTTTTTTTTCTTGTTAGACTTTTGGTGTTCTAAGAGGATAGATGTAGCTACTCTTTTGATTGTTTATTGTTTTTTTTAATTCATTTAAAATTTGCAAGTAGATCAATGCTTTCATTTGAATTACTAGTTACTTGTTGTGGAGGCACATTGATGATCAAATTTCGACCAAGTAAACCATTTCAAAATCAATGGGGGAATAGAAAACTTTTGTTTATAACACAAATATTGTAGCTAAATTAGCTGATTCTTGATTGAGAAACCGCCAAGTATGCTCTGCATACAAGTAGTTCATATTTCTGCGCTTAATTTGTTATTTTGCCTAATGTAATTAAGACTAAAATTTCTTATAAGCATTAAGTTTCAAATTATGTTCCTATCACTTTTTCTCTAACTTTTCCTGCCTAATATTTCTAGAAATTCCTATTTGATTCTTAGTTTTATGTGAATATTGTTTTTTTTTCCTTTCACCCCTTATTTGGCCAGGAAAAGATGAGATTAGCTATATTGTAAGTGGCCTGGACATTAGCGGCGGAGATCCTTTAATCGACAATGCACATGTTTTCTATCAGGTACTTTTTTTTATAGCTTGGTTGCAATACATGAAAAGCAATTTAGTCTCACATTTCCATTTCTGAAGTTGGCAGTAGATAAGAATTTCACCAAAGGACGCAGGCTACCTTATGTTGCAGCAGCTTGTCTCTATCTTGCTTGCAGGTGAGAAATGCATGTTAATGTTTGGTTATGATTAAGTCATGCCACCACTATAGTGGTCTCAATTATGCTTTTCAAGTATTTGTATGCACTCTTTTATCATTAAGGTCATCCCCTTTTTCTCCACTACCAACCTTAGATAAAAAATATCCAAATCTTTCAATGTAAACATATTAATAGATTACTGATGGATTTGCTTATGCTAGCATGCAGACAACCAAGATATAGTAAATGTACATTCAAAGACTCACTGTGCATGACACTATTAATTCATGAATCTGGTTGTAGACTGCCATCACTCAATTAATAATGCCACACTGCTTATATGTTTTTTAAGCTTTTAGAAGTGGTTTAATCATGGGGGATAAGAATTTTGTTACACATGGGATATTGATGCATATGTGCCCAATCTAAACCTGCCCATTTTGACTAGTGGTGGCTTAGCTTGCCTAGTAGTCAAGGCCATTCCTTTGCTCTACTGTTTCTTAACACTGATCAATATACTAAATCTGAAAAACTTATGAGCAGTTCGTTTAGAATATCATGTTGGAGTAGGGGAGGGGTAGGTGAAGCCTCATTGTATGAATATTAGAACATTTCATAACTTTCCATGTCCAGATATATCTGCAATTAAAAAATCTGAGTTGTTTCCTTAATTCTCTATGTTTTAAACTTCAAGCCTTCAATTTACATGTTTTTTACTTTTGATATCAATCTAGTTAGTGTTTCTAATTTTTATTCGTAAATATTCCTGAGAATTTCTACTGTGCTTATGGGTTATATGATTGCTTTTATATATTACACGATGCAACCATGCTTTTCTTTTTTCATCATACTTCTCTATTGTAGAGATGAGAGCGAAAAAGTTAGATTATTCTATGTTATCACTTAAAAACTAACTAATTTGAAGGTGATTAGCAATGGTTGTTATTATCGGTATATATTAGTTACCATATTTGTGTGTATTAGTTCCTATATCTCTATATGTTAATTACCATATTATCAGTACAAATTAGTTAATATATATGGGTCAATTAGGCTAATTGCCAATTAGCCTAATTATAGTTTCCTAAATTAGATTTTTAGTTTGTATATAAATTATAAATATGTCTCACTCTTCAATAAAGTTGTATGTATTCTTTTTATCTCAATCTACATGGTATCAGAGCTTTTGTGATTAGAAATTTGGGTTAATCCTCGGCCGTTTCTCCCTCGACCGCTCTTTCCTCTTCTCCTTTGACACTCTTCGCTCGCTAGCCAAGACACGACTCAGCTTCATCGACAACACCTCGTTCTCCTTCAACACACTCTGCTCCTGCTACCGATGCTCTCTGTCGACACCCTCTCTGCCTTCACCAAAACAAGGATCGACTCATAGCATTGTATGAGCTCCAACCCTCCTCGCCTTTGACAGCCTCCTCTTGATTAGGTTTCTCCCCTCCTTTTTTTTTTCTTTCGCCATTTTCTGGCGATCACGAAGAAGGATAAAGGGCACTCCCTTTTCCTTGTTGCCGCCACCTTTGGAGGACTGCTTGCTGTCGGCTAGCCAGTAGGTCCCTCTGGCCAGCATGCAACCCGACAACAGCTACAAGGAGATTTGATCTCCTTGCACTGCTGCCCAAAGAAGACAACAGCAGCAGCCACTGCCCTTGCCGCCCTGGTGACCTGCTGTTGCTGACCAACCTTTGGCCACCTTCCTTGCTGCCTTCTGTTAGCCACCAAGCTGCCGGAGAGAAGTAATAGTCGTCGGACGGCAGCAACAAGGAGGAAGGTCTCCCTTGCTGCTGCCATCGTCCAACACGAAGCAACGCTGAGATTGTCAATCGCGCTGTCTGTTCCTCTTGTCCACTGGCAAATTTGCCCTCATCCTCCCGACGCAAGAAAGAGATCCGTGCATCGTAGCTGTGCTTTCTTCCTGTTGCTACGTTGTCTCTTGTCCTAATTCATCACCACCACCAGTGTCTACCCTCAGATCCTCCCGACGCAAGTAAGAGATCATTCCCCTGTTGCTGCGCTTTCTTCCATTTACTGTGTTTTGTCTTTCCAACACAAGATACAGATCTGTGCACTCCATTTCCTGTTGCTGCATTCCCGTGAGAAAAATCTTATGGCCGAGAATAAACCCTATCTTGTGACGGATGTAGTGCCCGTGATCTCTAAGATCATATACCACAAGTTTAATGGTTTAAACTATTTGGATTGGAGTAAGACTATTCGTCTTTATCTATGAAGTATTGATAAAAATGGACATTTGACTGATGATCCCCCTAAAGACGATTCAAAACAGACATGGCTAAGAGAGGATGCTCACTTGTTCCTTCAGATCCAGAATAATATTGATAGTGAGGTAATTGGTTTGATTTATCACTGTAAATTTGTTAAAGAACTTTTCCGCATGTATGAGGTTTGCAAAGTCTTTTATTGTGTGGAAAAACAAGATCAGCCTTAGTTTTTTTCTGGTGTTCAAAAAGACATGAGGAATTTAATATGTTGTTGCCTTTTAGCCCTGATGTGAAGGTTCAACAAATCCAACGAGAGTAGATGGCGGTCATGAGCTTCCTTGCTGGCCTATCTCCTGACTTTGAGTCTGCTAAGTCACAAGTTCTCTTTGATTTTGAGGTCTCCTCTCTACAAGATGTATTTACTCGCATTCTCCGTACAGAAAATACTATACCCACTTTGCTCAGTGGTGTTCTTATAGGTCACAATACTAATTATGTGCCTAGAAGATCAACTAGTCAAATTGGAAACAAAGGAGGAGGTTCCCGGGACTTTCAAACTTGAACGCCAAATTCTGGTGGTATTGTATGTAATTACTGTCGTAAGCTAGGTCATACAAAGTTTGAGTGTAGAAAGCTTAAGTACAAAAATCAGCAAAAAAATGCTTGGCTCATATTACGTTCACTAATGATACTTCTGATAAATCAGTCCTTATTTCTGAAGAAGAATTTGCCAAATTTTCAAAATATCAGGAATCATTCAAGTCGTCATCTCCGTCTGTCACTGTTATTGCTGATTCAGGTAAAGGCATGTCTTCTTCCTCATCCTCTAAATAGGTCATTGATTCTGGTGCAATGGATCATATGATTGGTAATTTTAGTCTATTTTCTACTTTTTAGTCCAAAGCTAACACTCATACAGTGACCTTAGCCGATGGGTCTCTATCTCGTGTTTGTGGATCTAGTAATATCAATCTTACTCCTTTGCTTCCTCTGTTCTTTGTCTTATATTTACCTAATTTATCTTTTAATTTACTCTCTATCAGTCAATTTACTCGTAATCATAATTGTTGCATCTCTTTTTTTTTTCACCATTGCTTGTTTCAGGATCTTTTGACGAAGAAAATTATTGGTAAAGGATATGAGTCTGAAGGACTTTACATTCTTGACACACCACTCTTAAAATTTTTTTCTTGCTCAAGTATCACTTCTCCGTTTGAGGTTCATTGTAGGTTGGGATATCCATCTCTACCTTTGCTCAAAAAGCTTTGTCCACAATATGGTAAGGTGTCTTCATTAGATTGCGAGACTTGTTAGTTTGCGAAACATCATGGTCTTAGTTCGAGTCCTAGAGTAAATAAATGTGCTACTATTCCTTTTGAATTAGTTCATTTCGATATTTGGGGTCTTTGTCCTGGTTTATCTAAACCTAGTTTTAGGTATTTTGTTATCTTTGTCGATGATTACTCTCGTGTAACCTAGTTATATTTAATGAAAAATCGTTCTGAGTTATTTTCTCGATTTAGTTGCTTTTGTGCTTAGATTAAAACTCAGTTCAATACATTCATCCGTACTTTGCGGAGTGATAATGCTAAGGAGTACGTGTCCGGTTTATTCCAGTCGTATATGGGTCAGAATGACATGCTTCGTGAAACCTCTTGTGTTGACACTCCATCTTAAAATGGTATAGCTGAACGAAAAAATAGACATCTTTTAGAAAGTTCACAAGCTCTTTTATTTCAAATGAATGCCCCCAAATCCTTTTGGGCTGATGTAGTTTCTATAATATGTTTTCTAATTAACCGCATGTCATCCTCAGTTCTTCATGGTGAGATCCCTTACAAGATCCTTTTTCCCAATAAGTTATTGTTTTATATTAACCCCAAGATATTTGGTAGCACTTATTTTGTTCGGAATGTTTATTCACACGTCACTAAATTAGATCCCAAGTCTTTGAAGTGTATCTTCCTTGGTTATTTTCGTCTTTAAAAAGGTTATAGGTGTTATTGTCCCAGTATTAACAAATATCTTATCTTAACCGATGTTACATTCATGGAAGATACACCTTATTTCCCATCCTCACCTATTTTGACTCATCAAAGGGAGGATGATGATTTGTTGGTATATTCTTCTCACCTTATTTCCCAACATTCGATCACAGCCTCTGCACCTGTCTTAGAACAAGCACTTGTCTCGAAACTTGCTTTTGTCAAGCCTCCTATTATTCAAGTTTATTCTAGGCGTCACCCTCTAGATTCATGTCCTGTACCTACTACTTCATTATCAGGTCCAATCCCGAGTGTTGATCTTCCTATTGTGTTACGTAAAGGTCCTACTATTGTTTCTTATAACAACTTGTCGTCTTCCTTCCTCTTCCTCTTGTTCTTTTATTGCTTCACTTGATTCTATCTCTATTCCTAAGACTGTGTGTGAGGTCATATCTCATCCTGGTTGGAAATATGCAATGATAGAGGAGATGAATGCTTTAGATGACGATGACACTTGGGACTTGGTTGATCTATCTTCAGGGAAATGAGCTATTGGATGCAAATGGGTATTCACAGTTAAAGTCAATCCGGATGGGTCAGCTGCCACATTTAAAGCTCATCTTGTCGCTAAAGGCTATGCTCAGATCTATGGGGTGGATTATTTTGATACTTTTTCTCCTAAAGTTGACATCAGTTCGATTGTTTATTTCAATAACTGCTACTCATCATTGACCTTTACATCAACTTGATATCAATAATGCATTTCTTCATGGTAATCTTTAGGAGGAGGTATATATGAAGCAATCTCCTGGGTTTGTTGCTCAAGGGGAGTCTAGGCAAGTTTGCAGTCTTCGAAAATTTTTGTATGGTTTGAAATAGAGTCCTCATACTTGGTTTTGAGAAAATTTGGTATGATGAAAAGCAAGTCTGATCATTCTGTGTTCTATAAGCAGTCAGGTGCTGGTATCATTCTATTAGTTGTGTATGTAGATGATATTATTATCATTGAAAGTGATCCTATGGGAGGTAGATGATATTGTTATCACTGAAAGTGATACTACGGGAATCTTATCTCTTAAATCTTTCATTTATACTCAGTTTCATACTAAAGACTTGGGTGTTAAGTATTTCTTGGGTGTTGAAGTTGTGAGGAGTAAAAATGGTATATTTCTATCTCAAAGAAAATATGTCTTTGACTTATTAACTGAGATAGGAAAATTAGGGGCAAAGTCTTCTAGTGCTCCAATGATTCAGAACATGTATCAGGAGATGGAGAACTATTTGAACATCCTGAGAGATATCGAAGGTTGGTTGGGAAGATAAATTACCTTATCATGACTCGTCTAGATATTGCATACTCAGTCAATGTTGTTAGTTAGTTTTTGTCATCTCCAACCATTCATCATTTGACAGCGTTAGAGCAAATTCCGTGTTACTTGAAGGGAGCACCCGGCGGAGTATTGTATATAAGAATCATGAGCATACTCATATTGAATGTTTTTCAAATGCAGATTGGGCAAGTTCTAAAATTGATAGGAGATCTACTTCAGGTTATTGCATCTTTGTTGGAGGAAATTTAGTTTCATGGAAGAGTAAGAAGCAAAATGTTGTGTCACGAACTAGTGTAGGCTATGGCTCAATCTGTGTGCGAGATAATATGAATATATCAACTCTTGACTGAAGTAGGACTTAAAATTTCAATACCAATTATGGTGTGATAACCAAGTTGCTCTTCAAATTGCATTGAATTCTATGTTTCATGAGTGAACTAAGTACATTGAAATTGATTGTTATTTTGTTCATGAGAAAATTCAACGGGAGTATTATCGGTATATATTAGTTACCATATTTGTGTATATTAGTTCATATATCTCTATATATTAATTATCATATTATTGGTGCAAATTAGTTAATATATATAGGTCAATTAGGCTAATTGTTAATTAACCTAATTATAGTTTCCTAAATTAAATTTCTACTTTATATATAAATATGTCTCGCCCTTCAACAAAGTTGTATATATTCTTTTTATCTCAATCTACAGTAGTCAAATTTGAAGCATATATCAATGTTGTATTCATAATGTTGCAACTTGATTTAGAATTTCGTTCAGGCAATTTAATTGTTTCTTTTTTCAGGCAACGGAAAATGGACTATCTTCTCATTGATTTTTCTGACTACTTGCAGATAAGTGTGTATGTACATCTTCCTCCCTTTTGCCTCTTCATGCTTTTGAATCAAGAATTTCTTAGGTTTTTTCCCTTAGCACAACTAGTGCTAGGCAGACAAGATAAAATGCTCACTTATATTTTGTTTCAGATATGTGCTTGGGGCTGTGTTTTTGCAACTTTGTAAAACTTTGAAGCTCTTGGAGCACCCAATTGTCCAGAATATAGTGGATCCAAGTCTTTTTATCAATCGTTTTACAGAGCGTAAGGAAATTTTGTTTTCTATTTTTTATTTAAAAATTCTTTTTCAGGACATGATTCCTTGTGCTGTAGAAAATCTTAAGGTTTGACTTTCATTATTTATCTAGTGTCTTAGACTCCTATGACTGCATGGATTGCAGTTTGGTTTATTCTGAATTTACTCTTTTGGTTTTTAGTGATCAAACTTATAGTTTGGTTTCTCTAATTCTTGTCTTTCATTGGAGTTTTATTTGTCAATTATTCGTTTCTTCTTTAAATTGTGATATTATTGTTTGTTGATTTATGAGAAACTTCTCTTCCCTTCCATGTTTATTGCAAACTTAGTAGAAAATAACACCTTTGCTCAACATGCTAGCTCTTTGTTTGTGACAAATTATTTTCATTTTAATAGAAAACTTATCAAGGTAAAGATATATTTACATTTTCATGGCTGCAAATATGTATTTTATAATTAGTAAATTATTATAGTAAAGAGAGCCTTATTCATTTTTTTGCTTTTCACCCTATTTATTTATCAAAGTAACTCAGTTATGAGATTATACTATACTAGAGTGAATTCATTGTGTAAAAATTGTGAAATATAGGACTTTTAGGCAGAAAGAATAATGCAGTTTCGGATACGGCTCTTCGCTTGGTTGCAAGCATGAAAAGAGATTGGATGCAGGTATTCTTCTTTATTGGCATATTCCTTTTCAATTTGTAAATTCAATTGCTTATGCATAAGTAAATTTGTTTCTTGTACTTTTAATGGTTTTAGACAGGGAGGAAACCCAGCGGATTATGTGGTGCAGCATTATACATATCTGTACATTCTCATGGACTTAATTACTCCAAATCAGATATTGTAAGCAAAAAACTTTCTAGCTATTTTCCACTCTAAATGTGTACATACGGATGTTTGGAGATGTCATCTCAAAATATAGTAAATTTACGAGACACCAAATTTCCTGTTACCATGCGAATCCATATTTAGGATGTCATCATCCAATGTTCCACAAGATTCCCTGTTTTATGTTGAACTTAAAAGCTTGGAACTCAATTAATCCTAATCAAATATCGTAAGGAAAACCTTCTAGGTAATTTCCACCACAATGTGTAAATGCTAACACAAGTAATCTTGAAGTTGTGGCGGGAATATAGAAAATTTATAAGATAAGTTTAACCAATTGTTTTTTAGCAATTGGAAATTTTATCAAGTAAATTTTTAAGTTAATTTATGTTTTTCTTATATATATATTTTTCCTTTTCCTTTGTGCTTGCAATAGCTTGATCTTGTTATTGTTTGGCGGACAAATGTTAATAGCTTTGTTCAAGTTTAAATACTTTACAAATTTATGAAATCGATGTGAAACTTTTGCAATTATATTATACCTATGCGGTGTTAAAGAAATTCTTTGTTGTGTTACATATAACGACTTTGAAAATATTTATTTATTTTTTGGCCAAAAGTGTTGATCATGCTACTTTATTGGGTTAAATTTCTCTGGGCTCTAATCCATATGAATTTTTGAGAATATAATTGGTATATTTCATTCAATGTCATGTGGAATTCCCCTTTACTATTATAATTTTATGGAATTTGAGAGTCAAACCTAAAACCTAAATTTTAAATATTATCTATTGTTTTCATACTAATGCAAGGCTTTTTTTTGTGTTTACTTAGGGTTCTGTTGTACACATTTGTGAAGCGACTCTAACTAGACGACTACTAGAGTTTGAAAGTACAGAGTCTGGTAGCTTAACTGTAAGTTTTCATATACTTGAACAAATGTTAATTAATGTTGATATAGCTTATTGTGTAACTGATTTCATTTTCATGCATATTTTGTGGTGTTTATTTTACTTTTAAATCTAATGACAAAATAATCTATAAATTCAGTTTTAAAATATGGTGTCGATCAAGTGGAATGGTAAAATTCACGTATGTTGATCGGCTTGGCTTAGCTTTTAAAATATGGTGTGAATATGCCATACCATGGTTTTTTGACTGCTTATTGCTATCCTATATAAACATTGTTTTTTGTATATGTGACATGCAAACTAGTTACTTGTTTTAATGTAGTGAAATACTGTTACTTTGGAATTGTTTAGTGCAAGAGTAGAATGATATTATATGGAGATCCAATTCTTTCAAGGCTTGAAGAGAGGAGACTAACATATTTTCTATGTCTTTGTGTAGGGATATAAGGAGGCTTGGTACTTGTCACTAATCATAGTAATTTTTTTTTGAATTTAAGAACATATGTTTAGATTTATATGCATGGATTATGGGTATTTAGTGGAGGAATAATCTCATGGTGGTATGCTAGACAGTTGCTTCAATGCCACATCAATAACATTCATAAGATACTCTTAAAAGTTAATAAATGTACGATTTTCAGATCACAATGATAAGCATCACTAGATGTGCTTCCACATTATCTTGGGTGTGGGATCACATGAAAGAGATAACTAAATTTTCAAGTATCTTATTCAATAGCTAGTTAGTTGAATCTTGTAACTAAACCTTGAATCTAACTCATTGTTTGCATGAACTTTTTCATCAATATTTGGCAAAGCCAATAGTAAGACATTTTTGTTCAATAAAGACATTTTGATAAAAAAGATCCCCTTGTCTTAAAGATCTTGTAGCTTATACTAACTCAAGTTTGAGCAACACTGTTATCCAACCAACTATGAGCTAACTCGAATATCCTATACATTGTGTCTAGAAAGGCTCTTTTCAGTCAAGTTGATGTTAATCATGAAAGCAAGATACTCAACAATTTTGTGTGTACGATGCTCAATGAGTTTCTATTCATGCGCGTTTATTAGCTCAATTTTGGATTATGTAACTGAAAACTTGAACAAATAGTTCACATAGCTATAATTTGTATCAATTGTTAGGAAATTAAGAAACCATCACACCAATTATGATCTAACTGAAATATACTGGACACTACATCTAAAAAAAGATTTTTGCAAGTATAATTTTTTATGAAAGTGAGATTCCATATGTATGCTACTCAATGAGTTTGTATTGGTGCTTGTTTTTAGTTCAATTTTGGGTTAATTGAAAACATGAGGGCCACTACAAGGAAATTAGTGAATAGCGACTAAAATAGCGATGGAATATATTTTCCATCGCTAAAATAGCAACGCAAATTAATTTCATCGCTAAGATAGCGATGGAAATTAATTCTTGCGCTAAATTAGTGACCAATTTAATTCGGTTGCTAATTCGCTCTTACTTTCCCAAATTTCTCTCGCTTTCCTCTCCTCTCTCATGTCTTCTCTCCTATCTTCCCTCATTTCTCCTACACCTCTCCCATCTTCCCTCTTCCCTTTCTCCATCGAAGTCGCACCCCGGCCACTTACAACCTTGCTCTCTCGAGAGCTGGAGCTTGGGTGGAGGGTTGGTGGTGAGGTAGAAGATGTTGCGGCCGAAGAGGTTTACGACGAGGTCAGGGAGGAGGGCAAAGAGGGCTTGGCGGATGGCAGGGAGGGAGCAGGTGACAGCTTTGGCCATGCATGTGGTCTTAATAAAGGCGTCAGGGGGGAGGTTGTTGAGAGCGATGGGCAGGAGGGTGAGGGAGGAGATGTGGGTTGAGCCCGTGCAGGAGTAAGCGAGTAATGACGGTGACAGAGAAGCCATGGTGAGTGACGAGGTGCTTGGTGAGCTCCACCACGGGAATTAAGTGTCCCATGCCGGGCGTCGGAAGCAAGGCGATGCGAAGCCGGTACCCTAACTGCGCAGCTCCACGAGACCGGCGAGCTCCATGAGACCTCCAAGAAGAACGAGAAGAACAATTTCTGTCGCGATTATTGCTCCAACTTCTTCCCTCATTGTCTTCCTCCTCACCGCCCTCATTGTCTTCTCCAGGCTTTCGTAGTCTTACACGACGAACAACATCAAGATGGTGTTCTTGAAATGATCGACTGCTGAGCCCGACAAAAGATGCGAATCAACCTCCGTTGCGCGGCCGACGCGGAGGTGGCGGCGAGCCGGAGTAAGAAGGGTGTCCCTATCCAAGCTCCTCTCTTCTGACAACGACAAAAGAACTTCCGAGAGAGGGTGGAAATTGAAAAATAAAATGAACTTTCACAGAGGGGTAACTTGAAAAAATGAACTTCTAGCAGAGGGGGGTAACTTGAAAAAATGAACTTCTAGCAGAGGGGGGTAACTTATAAAAAAAAGATAAAAAGCTAATTTAGCGATGGAATTTAAAATTTGGTCACTAGCAACGGGCTTTTAATTCCATTGCTAAAATTTAGCGATGGAATTTAAAATTTGGTCACTAGCAACGGGTTTTGAATTCCATTGCTAAAATTAGTGACGGGTTTTTAGTTCTCTCTAAATTTAGTGACGTAATATATTTTCTGTAGCTAATTAGTGATGGAGACGTTGGCGACCAAAAAATTGACGACCAAAAATTTCGGTCTAAGTGTATTTAATGACTGATTTGCGATCGAAATTTCGGTTGCTAATCCATGATTTTTTTTGTAGTGGGCATAGTTCATGCAACTATAATAAGTATCAATTGTTAGGAACTAGAAAACCATCCCATGGTTAACATGACCATCAACACGATGACAATCTCTTATAAATTCTATTGCTTGGGACTGCTCTTATGATTATCAAGTCTTTATTAATGAACAAAATTAACCCTGCTAAGAGTGTCAAGTCAGATACATGGTGTCGAAGAATGAAATGAAATAAAACTTGATGATTAAATTAAGCGTGATGGCTACTTATTATATCAAAAACAAAAAAAGGGGTTCGTAGTAAATTAGGCGAGTAATCCACTATGGATAGCTTCATAGATATTTGATCAAGGTGTGTTTCACAGGAATTTTCTTAATATATCTAAACAAAGTAAGTATCAACATAGGGAACATTAGTTTGAGACTTAGGGTGTGGGTAAATAGAGAGGAAGTTGACTACATCCTTACTAACTTTTTTTTGGTTTTTGTGTAGATGGAGGAGTTCCTTTTTAGGGCTGAAGATGTAGATGGAGAAGCTCCATCCAATCCATTACCTAAGCCTGGTAAACTTTTATGTCAGCACAAAGAAACTGATGCAGCTCATTTTGCTCATGGACTTTGCAAGGAATGTTATGATGAGGTACAACCTTATTTTTTTACACAATAGTGATTTATTATGTTGCCAAGAGTTATATAGATAGGAAATATTCTTTTGTTTCTGCCAGTTCATTGAAATATCCGGGGGACTTCAAGGTGGTGCTGATCCTCCAGCCTTTCAACGTGCTGAGAAGCAGAGGATGGAAAAAATAAAATTACCAGATGAATCCAACCTAGATAACCAGGAAACAAATGAGAAGCATATAAATATCCCTGTGAGTCATCTGCTTAACAAATTTTATTGTTTCTAATTTATAGCATTTATCTTCTACTTTTGTTCCTTATTGAATCAATTAAGATATGATTTCCCCCTATTGTTAATTTATTTATTTTTATGCAGTATGAAAAGTCAGATGCCTCTTAAAATTTTGAAACATTAAAATGGACTTTTGTTTCGCACTATTGGACACCTTCAATTGATCATATATTCTTCCTCTTAAAATTTTCAAGTGGATTTCAGTATTGGTGACTGAATTTGTGGATATTATACTATTATTAGAAAGTTAATTAAAATGAAATTGCCATATAAAAAAGGATAAATAATAATAATTATAAAGAAACCACAAATTGCTGAAGATGCATATTAAATTAGCCACACAAGTGTTGGGCCTAATTAATTGGGAGGATGGATGAGAGAGTGGTGGATGCTAATAAGAGCATGTATAATAAGAAGAGCAGATTGTGAAAAATTATCCATCATCTTATTTACTTGGGGAGATGGAGGAGGTGGGCGGATGGACGATCTAATATTTTTTTCAACATGCTTTATTGGGAGTATAAATTGAAGATAGGGGATTAAATAATAGAAAAGATAAAATTATCCTATAAACCCTTTTCAAGATCACTTTGCATTCCTGTTTCCATACTCTAAAAACAACTTCAAACAAGAAGTTAAGTTAGTAATGATTACTTTGATATTTGACTCTCACTCGAACAATTTCTCATTTGAATCATTAGATTTTCAAAATAAATGTAAAACAACCAAAAAATATCAACTCAACCTAGCTCACCATCCCTAACAACTCTAATAAATTCTTTCCACTGTCCACAATTGTCTTTGTAGCAAAACAACAAACTCAACATCCGCACCAAAAGAAATTTAGTCATTACATTTGATAAAAATAAATGAATTCTTCCTCCAAATCAACCCAAATTTTTATATTGGAGTTGTCAAATAGTTTGGTCATCATGGTCTATGGACTTTGTATGCCTAGTATCAACACATGAATCTAGCCCTCATTGTCTTCCCCTCTCAACAACACCATTGCTATTTTCTCAACTATTCCAAGCATTAAATAGGGCAGTGCAAGGTCTTATTATATATACAAGACACTAATCCATGGGTGACACAAGACAAAACATAGAACAAAGCAGAGAGACATCTTTGCTAATCATATTTCACTTCTTCAAGAACTAATTACTGAACTCTCTCATGACGAAATCAATGAACTCACAACCTAGAGAGCTCGGTGATGACACTCATACATTGAGCCTCTCGGATGCAATGAGGATGAATACTGGTTACAATGAGCACAACAATGTGGCCAGTGTCGAGTTGAGGCTACTCTACAGTGAGGGTAATATGAGTCACATCATAAGTATCAGCATTCCCTATAACTTATGTATGAGGTAGCCAATTTACATACCATTTTATAAGCCTACCATCTAATTGATGAGCATTGAACCAATTGTTAAAAATACTCTTACATTTTGGGGAAAAGGCTATCTTTGTGTTTTCCTTGATGGTTTTAAAAGTGTAAATGAGTGACGTTTTCAGTTTCTTCCACTATGTATGTCCCAGTTTGGCCTTTCTTTAGCAGCTTGGATATATGATATTGCATGTTAGGACAATCAGCTTCCATTTGCACCAATAATAGAGACCTATCATTACTACATTAGTTTTTCTGAAAGCTTGATAGTTTAAGGTGTTCCTCATGTATTATTCTTCTTAGAGTTATTTGGATATTCACCTTACACTATCATTTTTCATTGTCTTTTTTATGCTTTTTGTTTCAAAATTTGGTAAATGCATTAATAGAGCCCAGAATCATCATTGAATCTACAAAATCAGCTTATAACTCCTACATTGACATGGAAGAATTTCCAAGTTTCCTTGCATGCAAAAATGTAGCTTTCCTGTGCTTTTGTTGATTTTTTAAGAAGAACCTTAGTTGGGTACCTAAATGCGTGTGCAACGGGCTATTATAGAATGAGGGAAGCTGTGATGTTAATTCGACTTCATATGTTAGCCCTGTTGAAGGAAAACCATCAAAGGAACTTCGAAGTGCTGGTACAATGGAAACCCATACACCTTTTTTATTTTGTAAGTTTATGAAGTTGGGCACTAATAGTAGTTTATCTTGGTTATTTTTCTCTCCTTTTTGAAAGATCCTGCAGAGCATGAGTTGATTGACCCATCAACTTTCAGTGAACAATATGGTTTTTCAGACTCTGAAAATGATGGGAGTGATCATTTCTCTGACATTGATGATGCTGAGGTATGTCATCCGTGTTAAATTTTGGGCATGAATTGCTTGAACTTAAAACTAATAATATATATATGTTGTGTTCATTCATCACCTATGTGAAAAATAATTATCTTGTCAGCATGCCAAGAACTTTTGTTCCTTCTGAAAAATCATTTTCGCTAGGTAAATGGATATCTACACACTGAGAAAGAGAAGGAACTTAAAAAGATTATATGGGAAGAAATGAACAAAGAGTATCTTGAGGTGACGAGTAAATTTCTTGAATGTTCATAATTTTTTTCATTTGAATATTAGGTTTGATTTTGTGATATAAATGTTGAGCAGGAACAAGCAGCAAAGGAAGCTGCTGCTGCAGCTGCCAAGGAGGCATATGAAGCGATGTATGCAAATGCTTCAGAAGATTTGCTAGCCGCAAAGGAACTTGTGGAAGCAACTGATGCAGCTCTAGTAAAATCCAAAAAGGTGCAAATTAATATGAAATACTTTTTGTGTACCTTTTTGATTGATGCAAAACTAGTATTTGTTAATCGAATATTACATAAGATGTGTTTGTATTTGGTGTATGTTCATGTTCCACTTTCTATGTAATTTATACATATCCCGTAGTTATTCATCTAAATTTAGAATAGTGTTTTTTCTTTCTGCATGGTAGATGTTTAGTGTTAACTCCAACCTTTGCAAAAAGTTTTAGTGTTGCAGTTGTGTGACCAGTTTCATTTCTTGCCTTGACTATGGCATGGTCTTGATGCCAAACCATGTTGATATACAATAGAGGTTGACACCCAATGGATTTTGGGGATATGAACTATGAATACCTAAAATGTATTAAAGCTAATAAGCTTATAGTAGTAGTACTAAGCAACAAATCAAGAGGTGATTGTTTAGTAAAAAGATCTGTATCCGAGCAATAATGGAGTCTGATCTTCCATCCAGTTGCTCCTTGAGGATGTGTTTCCTTGGGCAGAAACACGAGCGGAAGTAAACTGGGTAATGAAATGGTATAAGGCATCCAACTGACCATCTGATTTTGCCTAAGTTGAGAGATTGAAGGAAGAAATGGAGGAATTATTTCTCTTGAGTTCCTCGTTTTGGCCATTGCTAAATGAGTGGAAAGCTTAAATACATTTCAAGTTCTGGATTTAAACTAAAAGAAATTATAATTATTATTTTTTACTAATCTGTTTGTTATTTAGTTTTCATTTTTTTTGTTTTATGAAAAAGTCAATTTCAAAATTCAATTGCCCCCTCTTTCTTTTCCTTTAGGAAATGATGAAAGGGATTGCTGTCCTCATTTGTTTTTCTTTAAGGGAAGACAAAGGGGGATCAATTTCCTTGTCCTCTCCCGACAAACTTCTTTCTCTATCCTCACTTTTTCTAATATGAATTTTCCAATCTGCCTATTCTCTATGCCTTCTTGAACTTAAACCGTGTTTGTATGTACATCCATTTGTGTGTGTATTCCTCAAATTTGGCCACTATTGGATTCTTCTTGCACAATAAAAATCATGATTTTTTTAATCAAATTTATATTCAAAATATATATATGTCTAATTGTTTTTCCCCTCTTTGTACAATTTATTTTTGTCTTGCTATCATGCTATCTCGGTTGCAGGAAAAGAAACAAAGACGTATTGCTGAAGTTAAAAATATGATTCCTGCACGGACTCCTCTTGAAGCAGTACGTCGGATGCTTATGAAAAAGGTATGAATGATTTTATTATTGCATGCACTTATGATATTAAATTTCCATCAAGAGACAAATTAATCATGAATGTTAATAATTCTCATATTTTGATAATCAGTGTAGACAAATTAATCATGAATGTTAATATTTCTCATATTTTGATAATCAGTATAATGTTTTGTTTCAGACTTTCAGTGCAAAAGTCAACTACGAAGCGTTGGAAACTATGTTCTCGGTACTTTCTCCCTTTCTTTTGTATTTAATGCTAGTTGTACTTTATCTATGCTCAATTATTTAAAGTGATTGAACCAATAAAAAATTTTAATTTATTTTGTGATTTTTTTCTTATTCAAATCTACGATTAAGTCATGTTATCAAAACTTTGATTGTTTTGCAATATTGTAATATTATATTATAAAATTACCTAAAATGAAAATATTGTCAATCATTTCATTTAGGTGCTTCTAGCTTTTGTTCAATCATAGTAATTTTCCACATGACGAATGTGTAAACTTTATGCGATTGTGTTTTAAAAAATTTCAAGAGAATATGATGACAAGAGTTCATATTTTTGGCTGACTTAAGTGGTTTTGTATGCAAGTTAGTTGCCACTGTCTTTAGTTTATCTACTGACTGCTTGGCAACTTGAGCCTTTTGGAATTCTCGTGACAATTTTAAGACTTGGATAGATGATTCCATATCGTCAAACATCATATAAAATTCTATCCTTTAAGCATCATCTTCTACATCTGCTTTCATTGTCCTTTAAATCGCATTCAATTATATTGATCATCATTTCTTTCAACAGTCTGAACAAAACCATGCAAAAAAGCAAAAAGTTGAATTGGATGTTGGTGATCCTGATGAAACTCTTGACAAGAAGGATGATCATGCAGATATTCTAGATAACAAGGATGATGATGGGCCAGGAGCATCTGACAATGATAATTATGATGTTAGTTATGATGATTACAAGGGAGATAATGATGAATATGACTATGGAGATGCAGACCATGATTATGAGGATTTTTGATTTTGCATGATTGGGGCAACACCAATCACACCTTTGTCCCACTGTCATCTATATTTAAATGAATTATATCATATTTTATTGTTGTCAAGTTTTCTTTGTGTTAAAAGGCGAATACGTTCGCCCCTAGTGCCCCCGTCAATCCGTCCCAGGGCCAATTCAAGCTTCTTAGTAGTTCAATTAACCTCTAGGTTTCTTAATTCTCCTGCATGACTAGTAAACTTGTGTCATGGTGATTATATGTCGTTTTGTTTTTGCTTCTCTATTTGGTGTAGAGTAAGGCATTTATTAATTTTGTAAACTGCATCAGTTGGATCTGCGTTCGTTAAAATAGTACGCTAGCAGCTTGTTGTCAACTCAATTGCAGTCTAGGTGGCTTTTGAACAAGAATATAAACGTTATTTTGTAATCTCTTTTAGTTCTTTTTCTCGGATGTTGTGCAACGGTAATTTGCATCTTGATATGAGCCCGTCCTTTGTTTGTCCCTTTAACAAGTTAAATGCCACATCTGATGCTACTAGCGTTATTTTATAGATCAATATGAACAGATATGAGAACTTCAAATTGGTAAAGAAAAAACATGTTTGGATTAATTTAATCTTAATTTATTTTGAATAAGCCAATAACAAGTCTCTTTTGAACAATTTTTGATCCGAAAAAGAATCTACAACTTCAATAGCCGTCTTGCATGCAACTTTCAGTTGATTACCATTAAATAAACTTCTTGTTGAAATAGTTGTATTTTGGAAAAAAAAAAACCACAATCACCAATGATTATTAAACAAAAAAACTGAGGCTCCACCAACGATTGTTTAAAAAAAGTGTTTATCCCCAAAATCAATAATTAGGTCATTGGATCGTAGCTAATGGCCTTTCTAAAAGAGAATTGATGTCCCAAAATAACACATTAAAGAATAATTGTCATTAGAATGAATTAGTCAAGGATTATAGTGGTCTTATTACAACCAAATATCAATTACATTTTAAATTTGCCAAATATCTATTACATTTCAAATTCATTAGATTTCTGACATTTAAATGTCACAATGGTGCACAATTATACAAGTATAGAATAGTTCATAGAATTGTTTTAGAAAAAAAAATCGGAAAGAAAAAAATGTGAGTATATGTTCTCATTTTACATAGTAGTTCAGATCCTCTGTCCCTATTTCTCTCTGTTCCTTTGTCCCACTGTCGATCGGACGGACCAGATTATATCTCAATACATCATGACATCTTTAAGATGTGTGCAGTATCCTCGTGATGTGCAAGACATCCTTGAGATGTAATCTGACCCGTCCGATCGACAGTGAGACAGAAAGAAATGGAGACAGAGGATCCGAACTGTTTACATAGAGCTAAAAATATGACTTGCAGAAATTCCTCTCGAAGTCGGATGCTTAAGAAAGAGAGAGGTGTGAATGATTTTGTTATTGTATGTATTTATGATATTAAATGTCCATCAAAAAGCAAATTAATCATGGATGTTAATAATTTCATGTTTTTATAATCAATGCAATGTTTTGTTTTATGATTTTGACTTAAAAATCAATTACTAAGCCTTCCTTTTCCTTTATATTTAATGTGATGTACTAATCTTGGATGTTAGTAATTCCCATATTTTGATAATCACGATAATGTTTTGTTTCAGACTTTTGGATAAAAAAATCGTAGGAACCACTTTTCATTGTACTTTGTACTTTCTTTTTCTTTATATTTAATGTTGTACTTTAATCTATGCTACCATTATTTAAATTCACTTTGTTTTTTTGGTGATATGTTTCTTATTCAAATCTAGGCTCTTACATTTGTAATCTTATTCAGCTTATGTTATGAAAACTTTAAGCGTGCATTTGGTTAGAAGTAATAAAATCAATCTCGTAGTATAATAAAATTTTATAATATAATATAATTAATATTACATTACTAAATTGGGTAATATAATAAAATTTATAATATAATATAATATAATTAATATTATATTACTACATTGGGTGAAAGAGTTGTATATTATGCATATAATATTTGATTATAAAGTTATATATTTTTTTTTAATTTGGTATCCATTATTTTTTATAAAAAAATATAATTCAAATTATTATAAAATGATAAAAATATCCTATGATTTTTACTGCGACGACCGACGATGACGACGACATCTAACTGTAGTGATCGATTGATACAGAAAATTAACTAGGAGTATATTTAACATATTAAATCTTAGGGTTGGAATGTAATCTAAATTACATATGATTAATCTTGTAATCCAGACTATAAAATTTATTATCTTTTGTAATCCAAATTATATTATATTATAGGTTTAAAATTGTACCCAATAAAATAATTAATCTTATTATATAATCCTGATTATATTAATTGTTAAGTAATATTATAATATTATATTATAAAATTATATAAAAGCAAAATATTGCCCAACTTTTCATATAGGCACTTCTTCCTTTTGTTCGACCATAGTTGACAAATTCAATATATTAGTTGTTTTGATACTAGCTGAATATTTACTTATACCAATATAAAAAATTAATTTTATATTGTAATTTCATTAAGAAATAATAATTTTAACAATGATAAGATCAGTATATATTATTAAATAACTGTTGTTACATGTTTTGTAGTTAATACTGATATTACTAAAAGCCTTAGGGTCAAATTCTTCCATCATAATATGACTCATCTATGCATATTATTGTCTCCTTAGTCCTTGGGACGATCTAATGGTTAGTGATCCGGTGGTAAGAGCCCGGGATCTCCTAACGAGGGGTCAACGTCACGTGGAGGTCAAAGGGCCAGGTGGTCCGTCGAAGAAGGGTGAGCCGACCGGACGCATGACAAAAGGGCAGGCCGATCGGCCTGCCCGTACACGTCTGATAGTGAAAGACGCCCTGACAGGGGTCGGGGTTCCGACGCTCAATGAAGTAGTAAATGACCGAGCGGAAGGCTTAAGAGAAGGCAGGACATAATGGGCGCGCCGGCCGGCTGGCGCCGGGAATTAAGGCCGTCCGGACGACGCTCTTCGCGCCGGCCGGCCAGACGGACGTCCCGGCCGGGTGGTGGGTGAAGGATAGGAACATCTTCTGACAGCCGTCAAGTCCTATGGCTAGGCCATACTCTAAGTCTGACAACAAGGTGTTCTGTTGTCCCATCGAAGACGTGATTGAACTGTAGCAGTATGGTGTCAGGTAAGCTCTCTGACAGGTACATACCGAGGTATGGGCTGCGGACACGTATGCGCCTCGGTGGACGTGCATTAATTCTTTCACTGCTCTATATAAAGAGCCTCTTCCTTCGCCGGAGCCACCTTTTGCTGTCCGCTTACCTGACTTGAGCGTCGGAGGGTCGCCGCCGGGAACCCCTTCCCGGCCCGACTTCTGTGCAGGTTCGCCGGAGATTCGTGCGACCAGACGGAGGCCTACACCATCGACTAGGAGTGCGCCACGTGCCCAGCGTCCTTTGGTTCGGCGATTCGGACAGGATCAATTTGACACCGTCTGTGGGAACGCTCCTGCATCCGATCGGCAGCCATGGACGAGGCTGGACGACAACACGTGGTGACGCTCTCGAATGAGGAACTTGACGCTCTGATCGAGATAAGGGCCGCCAAGCTCGTGGAGCAAAAACAAAAAGCCACAGCCGAACGGCCGGAGCAGCAAGCAACATCGGCGTCTGGTGGTCGAGCGGAAGCACCACCGACCACCGTTGCATTTCATCGAGCCCTATTCCGCACCCCTGAAGGCATAGGGGATCTTCTTCGGAGGAAATGCCTAGGCGAGATGACAGAAAGGGGAAAGCCCCCCGAGCGGACGCATCGCCCGAGCGGATCAATCGCCAATTTTCAGAGGCTATTCTGCGAGACCCTCTGCCAAAGCACTACGCGCCTCCGACGATCGGCGAGTACAATGGGACAACCGACCCAGATGATCATCTGGGTAAGTTCGATAACACAGCTACTCTCCATCAATATACAGATGGAGTAAAGTGCTGAGTTTTTCTTACCACTCTCTCGGGATCGGCTCAACGGTGGTTTCGGAGATTGCCAGACGGATCCATCACGAACTTCAAAGATTTCCAAACGGCCTTCCTCCACCATTTTGCGAGCAGTCGACGCTACCAGAAAACGAACGTGAGCCTGTTCACCATCAAGCAAGAAGCCCGTGAATCGCTTCGAACTTACATCCAGTGGTTCAACCAAGTGGCAATGGACATTCCAACGGCCACCTCGGAAACCATGATGAATGCCTTCACACAAGGCCTGGTGGATGGGGATTTCTTCCGATCGCTCATCCGAAAGCCGCCCCGAGACTATGATCACATGCTACACCGGGCGAACGAATACATCAACGTGGAAGAGGCACAAGCGGCTAGGAAAAAAGAAACTCCAACCGAGCGGGCTCCTCCAGCCGAGCGGAAACAGCACGCCGTTCATCAGCCGCCCAGAGGACCAAGGGCCGAAGTAATCCGATCCCTCCATGCCAGGTCCCACGTGCAAGAGGTAGCCGCTGCCCGGCCCAAGCCAAAAAAGAAATGAACCCCGATGTTTTGCTCCTTCCACCGGACGGATACACACAACACAAGGGATTGTCGAAGTCTTCCCTTCGTAGCTCATCCTGCGCCCCGGAATGCCGGACGACGGTTTCCCTCGAGAGACGAGCCGGCATCTATAAACGTCTGAGCTGAAGGCCGTCGAGCTCCGACGTTAAATATCGAGAGACGAGCCGGCGTCTATAAACGTCCGAGCGGAAGGCCGTCGAGCTCCGACGTTAAATATCGAGAGACGAGCCGGCGTCTATAAACGTCCGAGCGGAAGACCGTCGAGCTCCGACGTTAAATATCGAGAGACGAGCTGGCATCTATAAACGTCCGAGCGGAAGGCCGTCGAGCTCTGACGTTAAATATCGAGAGACGAGCCGGCGTCTATAAATGTCCGAGCGGAAGACCGTCGAGCTCCGACGTTAAATATCGAGAGACGAGCCGATGTCTATAAACGTCCGAGCGGAAGACCGTCGAGCTCCGACGTTAAATATCGAGAGACGAGCCGGCGTCTATAAACGTCCGAGCGGAAGGTCGTTGAGCTCCGACGTTAAATATCGAGAGACGGCGCTTATAAACGCTCCGGGCGGAAGGCCGCCGAGCTCCGGCGTTAAATATCGAGAGACGGCGTCTATAAACGCTCCAAGCGGAAGACCGCCGAGCTCGGCGTTAAATATCGAGACGAGCCGGCGTCTATAAAGCCCCGCGGAAGACCGCCGAGCTCGGCGTTAAATATCGAGACGAGCGGCGCTTATAAACGCGTCCGGCGGAAGGCCGCCGAGCTCCGACGTTAAATATCGAGACGAGCGGCGTCTATAAAGCGTCCGGCGGAAGGCCGCCGAGCTCGGCGTTAAATATCGAGACGAGCCGGCGTCTATAAACGTCCGAGCGGAAGGCCGTCGAGCTCCGACGTTAAATATCGAGAGACGAGCCGGCGTCTATAAACGTCCGAGCGGAAGACCGTCGAGCTCCGACGTTAAATATCGAGAGACGAGCCGGCGTCTATAAACGTCCGAGCGGAAGGCCGTCGAGCTCCGACGTTAAATATCGAGAGACGAGCCGGCGTCTATAAACGTCCGAGCGGAAGGCCGTCGAGCTCCGACGTTAAATATCGAGAGACGAGCCGGCGTCTATAAACGTCCGAGCGGATAGCCATTCACATGATACGATCAACGATAGCCTGGTCGTTAAGATCAACATACGGCTGAGCGGCTCACTTATCAAATGTGTACGGAAAACCTCTTTGGGGGTAAGGCACAGAGCAAAAGTTTGTCAATAGAAGTTAAAAGATATTAGCGTGTAAACGCCGAGCGGCTTCGTTAGAACGCCGAGCGGCTGCTCAGTCGCATGATAAAAGACATTAAAAACAATCGACTTGTCTGGTAGAGCGTGATGCCGAGCGTGGTGCCGAGCGGAAGAGTTTTAAAGAACACTTCAGTCGTGATGAGAGAAAAATTTCTTGCCAAAACAGAAGTTGAAGGAACAGAAAGGATTATCTATTATACACTGGGTGAACAAAAAAAGTTGGGCCGAACGGCTGGAATACAAAAAAGTTCATACACAGAAAAAACGCTTATCACGCGTCAAAGTCAAAAAGAGTGTCGGGGATGGCGCCCATCACGGTCGCGAGGTCCTCGGGGGGGATGGCCAGCTCGGCGGGCAGGTGGCCCTTGGTCTTCAGGTAATCCACCGCCGCCTTGATCGCTTCTTCGAAAGTGAGGGATATCTTGTCGGTAAACTTCTCTCCGAAATCTTCCGAGCGGAGATACGCCTTCCTCACTTCGTCAGAACGGGCCGACTCCCCCTCTTGATATTCTTTGAGCGCGGCGTGGGCAGCGTCGCTGGCGGATTGGAGATCCTTCAAGTCTCCATCAAATCTTTGGAGATCGGCCGAGCGGCTCTCCTTCTCGGTAGCCAGCAGAACATCCAGATCCTTGATGCGTTGCTCCAGCCCTCGGATCTCCACCTTCATCCGGTCCATATCCTCGATGGCCTGGAGCTTCCGGGTGGTCGCCATCTTGATCTCCTTATCTCGTTGCTTGATCATCGCCTCAAGCCGAACGACCTTGCTCGCCAGATCGGAAGCCCTTTTCCGTTCGGCTTCCAGTGATTTTTTGGCCTTCTTCAGAGCGGCCGTCGATTGTTGGTTGTCCCCGGTGGCTTTAAGCTTTCTCAGCTCGTCCTCCAGCTCGGCCAACCGATTGCTAATGGCAATCTGCTCCACCCAGTTCTACGAGCAAAGGTGAATAGGTTAAAAACTTAATTCAACTACACGAATAAAGAAGAAGAGCATACCCCGGTGGCCTGTTGGAGGTTGCTGTCGCCGAGCTGCCCAGGAGTCATCGCCTTTATGCGACGCCGAGCGTCCTCCCAAGCTTTTGCAAGGGGGCCCGTCAAGGTGATATGCTGCTCGGGGACCACTGGCCGATCAGTAGCAGCCATGTATTTCTCTGAGGGGAGGCGCAGAACGGTCTTAATTAAATTCGAGCCGCTCGGCTCGCTCTGAGAGGCATCGGCCTTACCGGTGGACGAGGAGGGAAGGTCGCCCAAACGCCTGATACGGCGCAGAGTTCTAGAAGGGCTGGATGGCGGCACCTCAGAGCTGGCCCTCGGAGAGCCATGTGGGGTCGGAGTACTCTCGAGGGAAACCGTCCCAGACAACATCGGAGCATCCGCGCCCCGCTCGGGCTGTGGCTCATCAAGTGGAGTGGAGGCAGACGCAGATTCCGGGCGGCGGCGCTTCCGAGTGACTAGCGGAACATCGTCGGCCAAACGACCCTCCACCTCGGCTTGGGTAGGAGGTTCGGTGTCACCCGCTGCCTCCTCGAGGGAGGCAGTAGCTGCTACGGCTTCAGGGGCATTCTGAGTCCCCTCACTTGCTTCGCCGGTCGGATCAGCTAGACCAAGGCCCCGCTCGGCGACCTCTTTGTTCGTCACCGCCTCAATCTGAGCGGTTTTCAACTTGAGCTTCTCAGTCGCCTTGGCGCGCCACATGACTTCAGCTGCAGAAGCAAAAAATAAATCAGTTAGAACAAAACAAACGGGAAGATAAGGGAACTTACTCATACTGCAGGGCAGATCGGCTGTGGTACAGGACAAGCCAAATATGTGCATTACTCCCGGAAGGAGCAGCTTGTCAATATGATAACGCTGACCAACCAGCCGTTCGGCTGCATGAAGGTAGGTCGCGTCGCCTCTAAATTTGCTAAGCTCCGGCTGCGCTGGCATCGCCGTCTGCCACTTAGTACGAAAAGTTGGCTGCTCGGGAAAACGTATATAGAAAAAGTGCTCCTTCCAATGTTTGTTGGAGCTCGGCATGCCGTCGAAGAGGACGAAACCTATCCTAGATTGAAAAACAAAAGTTCCCCACTCGACCTGCTTGGGATAGTAGAAGTAGTGGAAAATTTTGGGTCTAAGGGGATGCCGTTCAGTTTGAACAAAACTATTACTCCGCTCAGCAGCCTGATAGAATTGGGAACTACCTGGCCGAGCGGAATGCGGAAGTAATTGCAGACTTGCAGGAAAAATTCATGAGGTGGGAAGCGTAGTCCGGTCAGAAATTGATCTCGGAAAAAAAGAACTGTGCCGATCAGCGGTTCATGAGGCCGATCGGCCAGTGTGGCTAATACTATTTGGTGGTCGGAAGGAATGTCGTAAGTCCGAGCGAGACGTAACGCGTCCTCCTCGTCAAAACGACTTTCCATGGTCGAGTACCATAGACCCGGAGCACCGCCGGTCGACTGCGAGGTGCTAGTCATGGTCGAAAGATAAGAATGCGGGACAAAAGAGGAAGGTTCAAGCAGGGAATGGGTGGAAACCGACTGAAGGAAACGATTAACAGAAAGAAGAAAACGTTGGGAGCAAGAAAAAGGGTCTTACAAGCAAGGAATGGGTGGAAACCGACTGAAGGAAACGATTAACAGAAAGAAGAAAACGTGGGGAGCAAGAAAAAGGGTCTTACAAGCAAGGAAGATGGCCTGAAGAAGCTGTAGGGTCGCCGGAAAGTCGAAACGCAGGGTCGCCGGCGAAAGGAGGAGCAGCGGGATGTCTGGAAACGAGGAGGTCGAAATGCGGCGAAGAGCAGGGGTCGGGAGCTTTATATGGGTGGCCGCCATCAATTTCCACCGTCCGATTCAGGTCACCGATATCAAGGTCGTCATCCAGCCGTTCATTTCAAACGGCGGTTGCCCCATCGGAAGTGACGCCACCGCCATACGCTGACAAACGCACGATCGCCACGTGTCAGCAGGATACTAGCCGCATTTAATGAACTCCCCTTACCGTGCGCAGCGCACGTGATGGGTAATAGGGGAGAGCATCGGACATGGATGCCAAGAAAACACAAGGCATGGACAAGATACCGCCGAACGGATGAGCATCCTTACGCCTGGCCAAGCGGCCCAATGCAGCAATCATTGCTCAGTCAGATCGGCAGTCCAGTCAGTCGGACTTCGCCTCCTTCGACTAGACTCGAGGGGAAGGCAAGTGATCCGGTGGTAAGAGTCCGGGACCCCCTAACGAGGGGTCAACGCCACGTGGAGGTCAAAGGGTCAGGTGGTCCGTCGAAGAAGGGTGAGCCGACCGGACGCATGACAAAAGGGCAGGCCGATCGGCCTGCCCGTACACGTCTGATAGTGAAAGACGCCCTGACAGGGGTCGGGGTTCCGACGCTCAATGAAGTAGTAAATGACCGAGCGGAAGGCTTAAGAGAAGGCAGGACATAATGGGCGCGCCGGTCGGCTGGTGCATGGAATTAAGGCCGTCCGGACGACGCTCTTCGCGCCGGCCGGCCAGACGGACGTCCCGGCCGGGCGGTGGGTGAAGGATAGGAACATCTTCTGACAGCCGTCAAGTCCTATGGCTAGGCCATACTCTAAGTCTGACAACAAGGTGTTCTGTTGTCCCATCGAAGACGTGATTGAACTGTAGCAGTATGGTGTCAGGTAAACTCTCTGACAGGTACATACCGAGGTATGGGCTGCGGACACGTATGCGCCTCGGTGGACGTGCATTAATTCTTTCACCGCTCTATATAAAGAGCCTCTTCCTTTGCCGGAGGTACGCGTTCTTGGATATTCTGAGCCACCTTTTGCTGTCCGCTTACCTGACTTGAGCGTCGGAGGGTCGCCGCCGGGAACCCCTTCCCGGCCCGACTTCTGTGCAGGTTCGCCGGAGATTCGTGTGACCAGACGGAGGCCTGCACCATCAACTAGAAGTGCGCCACGTGCCCAGCGTCCTTTGGTTCGGCGATTCGGACAGGATCAGTTAGCACATAAAGTATTACTATCATAAGGTCTGGAGTTCGAATCTCGATAAAATCGAGATAAATACCTCACTTATGTATTAGTCATTATTCCAAAGAATAGTAGCCGCCTGTGATTTACCTCCTCCGTATTAGCCCTAAGACGAGTTGACGGAGGAACTAGTGGTGAACGTATTCATCTTTAACCACCATCTATACCCATTGTTAAAGAGTATTAGCATTACTAGGTGTTAGTTCTTGTCGATTTATTCCTACATTGATGTGTCAGAGTTAGGGTTGTGTAGATTCCATTGCTAATATGTCAATTTTCCTCGCTAGATCTTCTGCTTAAGGCCTCTTTCTTATTAGACAGACATGGGCCAGCCACCGACATGCAGCCAAATGAGGTGACGGTGGTCGTCGTGCTCGCTGCCTGTGCTGACCTCACAGAGCTCGATTTGGGGAAGCGGATCCATGCGTTCACAGTGCAATGCTCACTCCACAAGAACAATGTGCACGTTTGCAACATGCTGATCGACATGTACATCAAATGTGGGTGTGATGCGGTGTTAAAGAGGAGTCCATCCGATATGCGTCAATTGCTAAGGTGAAGGTTAAAGTCAAGGTGGTTAACATCAGAGTGTCAAAGGGCTCGCCTACGGTGGCCGAGTGGAGGTCGATTACAAGAGTCGGTCGAGACAAACAATGTTCAATTGGAAATAGGCTTGGCTGAGCTGACCGCCCGTCTAGCTCCGAACAGTATGGTAAGATCGCCAGACGCTCAGTACGGAGCGGCAGAACACTAGGAGACCGAAGCACTTGTCCGATCGGGAGGCGACAATCTACAATACCTAAATCGCCGTAAAGATGAACGTTGAGGCCGACCGAGTGGAGGAGTCCCCAGCCGAGCGGCTACCCCACTCAGTTGAGTAACAGGATCATCATCATATCTCTCAATATCCTTTTGGGAGATAGTGCCGCGGACACAAAGCATGATCAATAGATGGATCGTACTACGGAAGCTTCTACTATCTTATCAGATATGCGCGCCCTGTTAAGGTATGGTGTCAGAAACACTTTCTTGATATGTCCTTTCATAGGACACATTGGAGAACATACCCATGCCTCGAGGAGCATGCACGCCGCCCACCATGGCTCTATATAAAGGGGGAGGGGTTCCATACATCGGCGGAGGTACGCGTTATTCGCTGTTTGCGCTTGTCTTACTATTGCTCCACTTTCTTCTATAGTTTCGGTGACTTTTGTTGAGCGTGGCCAACACTGGGGACCGCTTCCCTGGCTCGGCACTGACGTTGCTTGTTTTACAGGGCGGGACACGGTTAATATCAAGTCAACACAGCAACCACATCCCCAGCTAATCACCTTCCTATTTTCGGATAGGATCATATTGGCACCGTCTGTAGAAATATAGTCTGTATCCGAAACGAAAAGATGGAGGACGCTGGATAACTCACCACGATAATGTTAATAAAGGAGGAGCTTAATATGTTGATACAAGTCTGAGCGATAAAAAATGGTAGAGCATCAACAATGACAGGAATGCATATTTCTATTTTTTTTTCTCGATATTTTGAAAGTTCTAATGATTTTATTATTAGCAGACATCAATCATAATTAATTAGCTGTTAATTTCCTGATATCAATATATTTTTAGTACTCAAAATTCAACTATATAAAATTGATGTGTATTCATTTTATTAAGAAAATAAATATTAAATATGTAAGTAACCATTGTATTTTTTGTTGGATCGAGAAGCGCTCGAGGAGAGGGGGGTGAATAGCACTCGTGACTTTCATTAATTTCGAATTCGTAAATCGTACGAGTTAAAGCAGCGGAATAAAGTAAAGAAGACAAAGCAACACACAAAGACACGAGGAGTTACTTGGTTCAAAGCATGTGGCGACTCCTACTCCAAGACCCGTGATCGTTGATCGCTTCCGGTGGGCAACAACTATAAGCTCGAAATAATAGTACAGAATATGAGTTACAATGAGTGCAATAATGAAAATGATACCGAACGACAGAATCTAAAATAGCGGAGCTCCGGATCGTCGGAAACTTGAAATAGCACATCGAGGTCGTTACGTAAGCAGCGCACAGGAGGAATAGCTCTTTGGAATTCTTGGAAAAAGGTGCTTCTCGAATCCCTCTTTTATACAGTGCTGGAGGCGCCCCCAAGCCTGTCCGAGGCGCCTCCAAGCCCCGAGTTCGCCGCGGTGATAAGCGCTGATCCGGTTGCGCCTTATCCCTTTGAAGATGCCTCTAAGCTGCTCCAAGGCGCTTCCAACGCCTGGTCCAAGGCGCCTCCAGCGACGTCCGAGGCACCTCCAACTCCTCTGGACAGCTGGCTTCGGCTTGCACCCGAGGCGCCTCCAAGCTCCATGGAGGCGTCTCGGACACTGTTCATCCGAGGTATAAGTTGCTTCTTTGTTCTTGCAAAATGTTTTAGTCCCAAACACATACCCTGCAAAACAAAGTTATCACAGAATAGGTATACTGAATGAAGTATCGACAGTCAACGGACTGTCCGGGTCTGACTTCGGATTTCCGACCGGAAACCCTAGGTCTACCCGACGCCTACTGTTCCCTCTACGGGGAACGCGTCCTCACCTACTCCACTCAGGAGATTTACCTGTTGCAGTGCGATCCTCCAGATCGACTGGACTTTTGCTCAGCGTTCGAAACTTCCGAACTTTCTGTTGGACTCTCGCTTCCCGACCCGTCCAGTCTTCCACTTGGTTCGCGACCCAGGACTTTCCACTTAGGGTTACCACCCCCTAGGACTTTTGCCTGAAGCTCTCGACCCGCCAAAACTTTCCGCATAGGGTTACCACCCCCTATGACCTAGGGTTACCACCCCCTAGGGGTTTCCACCTGCCTAACCGCAGTTAGGACTTTTCCTACAAGCTCATTCAAACTGTTAGATCACAAGACGACTTAACTTTGAACCCTTTGCCATTATCAAAACTTGGGTTCGATCGTCTGATGCTTCCCGCACCAACATTTTTTTTAGGTGTTGTGCTCAAAAGATGTTCATATATCTTTGTAATGACATGATATTATCCACTTTGGGCTTAGGCCCTCATAACTTTGCTCTTGGGCTCTCCCCAAAATATCTCATACCAATGGAGATATCATGTTTCCTTTTCAAACCCATGATCTTTCCCAAATCTTTCCAATGTGAGACTTTAATTGAAGTTCAACAATCTTCCCTTCAAAAGAAGGACCACCATTACTCTTATGGTTAGGGCCCCCCGTGAGTATTTAGTCATGCTGACTTATTCCGGGCCTCCCCGCAAGTAGGTGGATCCAGTCAATCTTAACCTGTTTCGGGCCTATCCGTGAGCATCCGATCACCCTGACCTGCTTCGGGCCTCCCTGCGAGCATCCGGTCACCCTGACCTACTTGCCTCCTCGCAAGTATACGATCACTCTGACCTGCTCCAGGCCTCCCCACAAACATCTGGTCACCTTGACCTACTTCGAGTTCTCTGTAAATATCCGGTCACCCTGACTTACTCCGGGCCTCCTCACAAGCATCCGGTTATCTTAACCTACTCCAGACCCACCCTCAACTTCGTTCAAGGCCACCCACATTGCATCGGGTATGGACCATGACTCTGATACCATTTGTTGTGATCGAAGGATGCCCACATATCTCCATAATGGTATGATATTGTCCACTTTGAGCCCAGATCCTCATGACTTTACTCTTGAGCTCTTCTCAAAAGGTCTCATACCAATAAAAATATCATACAATTTTTTTAAGCTCATGATCTTTTTCACATCTTAGATTTTGATTCAACCCCAACAGATGAGTTTATGGTTTTAGAACAATTTTAATTTTCATTCTCCTTTGGATGTTTACCATTTGTCAAAATGCTTCTCCTAATACTAATATTAATACTAATATTATTAAAAGAACAGTCAAAGCTCAAGATTTCTCGTTGCTCAATTTTCAGAGTTTTTCTATTGCGTGTGTGAAATTTATAAATTATCAACATTGACTATCTGCAAGTATTTTTTAATGTTTAAAAATTTAAAATCGTTTTGCTAGTGATTGTAGTCTTTAGGGCAGAAAAACTCTTGGTTTTCATAAAGATATAAACCTTCTAGTCTCAACGGGCGTAGTCGAATTGATATTTGGATGATAGATTGCCACAAGAAAATAGAAATCAAATTTTTTAGAAAATAATTCTTTAGAGAATAAAATATCTCCCGTACAAAGAGACGCGTTCAATCATTTACCTACCTTCTAAATGTCTTAGGGCAGGTGTGGAGTGGCCTCTGGAATGAGTGTATTTTTTTTTTTTTTTGTCACAACAATGAGTTAATCTAAGTCTGAGTCGAGTTGGTCATTGGTCCAACACAAAGGTCCAGTGTCTGACCTCAGTTTTCATAATCACACGGTTTCTTCATTGCCATACATATTATTATTACATTTTTAGTTCAATATGTCGGTAGGTGCGCATTCAAAACCCTGTGGACATCATGTATGTTATTCATCCCTTCTCTCAGCTCTAATCCATCGCCCTTTTTGTAAAGTTCCAATGAAATTTAAAATTCGACAATACTTTCTTGCTATTTGAAAATTTTGATATTTGACGGTCTATAAAATTAAAAATATTTAAAAAATTGTCAATTGATTCAATTAATAACATTTTAAATTGACAAATCTTCTAGATACATTAATTGTCAAGATAGATATTTATTATTACACTTGATCTGTTTTGCACTTCTTCTAGATATCTTATTATCTTAAATGGATGGAGTAGTGATCAATGGAGGACCATCCAGACAATTTTCCACGCCCACAACGTGAACAAATTAAAATCCAAATTGAATCGTCGTGTAATTGGACCACGCACACAACACAAAATACTAAGGCTGTATTTGATAAGGGGTAATCTGTCTTGTAATATAATCCAGATTATATTACAAGATTGATTAATTTGTTTGGTTTTATTTTTAACTTGTAATGTAATATAATCTGGATTATAAAATATAATGAAGTTTTGTAATTTGGATTACAAAACAAACACATTATAATCCGATTACATTACAAGGTCATCGTTTAATAAAAATTTAAATGTCAAATATACCCCTAATCTGTCGCCGTTCATCGGCGGCGGCGGCCGGCGAACTGCGATTGACAGCAACGGCGACAAGCGCAAACTCTGACAGAGATGTAACGTCCACCGGTAGAGGTAGTAGGATATTTTTATCATTCTATAATAATACGAATTACATTCCTTATAAAATATAATGGACATCAAACAAAAGAATGTAATCATCTTTATAATAAAAAATTACATATATTACATTATCAAACATAGTAATGTAATCATGATTACATTACATTACATTACAAATTTAATTACATTACAAACTTAATTATATTACACCCAATCAAACGTAATCTGAAGTAAAATATCCAACAGAAGATAGAAAGGCGGATCTCTTCCTCATATCCCTGATCCCTCTTAATTTTTTAATTGTCTTTTATATAATGAATTCATCAAATTATCATCTAACTTATCTCAATTCCGTACATAATATATTTTCGATCCCTGACTTAAAAAAATCTAATTAAATATATTGATATGTTAAAAATATGTTAAAAATATAATTTATATACGGAATGGAGACAATTTAGAAGATAATTTTTCTAGATGAATTCACCAAATGAAAGAGATAAGAAATTTATAGTGGATCAGTAGAAAATCGATCAGGAATAAGATATTGGAACATCCGAACTCTTCTTTTTCTTTTATTTGTTAAAAATTTATTTATTTCCTTATTTCTATCTTTCTTATTTTTCAGTCACAGATTTCAAAATTCAGATCCTCTAATTCATAATCTCTAATCTCTTTCTAGTCCCTTCTGTAATTTGTATATCGGATCGAGTTTGAAATCTGATCAAAATTGATTACAATCTCTCCTGAATTTATCTTCTCACCTAGGTTATAGTTTAGGTCGAGTCAAGCGGTCGAAAGTCGCCGGTGGTTGAGCGGACTATATGACGCCGACTAGAGGCGACCTGTCCACTGTCGGTAGCCTTCGGTCTCCTATCTCAATTCAAGCTATAACCTAGATGGAAAGGTAAACTCAGGAGAAATCGTAACTAATTTTAACTAAATTTCGACAACGATCCAAAATACAAATTATGAAAAGGACTAGAAGAAAATTAAAAATTACGGACCAGAACATCTAATCTCCCCGTTTATAATTTAAACAAACCACTAACTCCTCAAATATACACCATTAACTCCATATCTATTAACCACTAACTTCAACATTACCCACTAAAGCAACCACATATCTATTACTTCAAATTCTCAGTATTCTCTTTTTAACTGCACTTAATTAGCTATTTCTTTTATCAATCAGCCCACTAAAGAAATGAATGATAGTTCATGTCAACTAAACTCTTTAATTATCTCGTTAAAAAACAATAATTATGTCAATTTCAAACGTCTCTTACCGTCCGTTTTTAGTCTTTTAGATTATGCGAAAATAAATCCATTTTCAGATTATGTGAAAATAAATAAATCATAAGATTAGTTTATAACCGACCGATTAAGAGATAGGAGTTTCTTTCTAGGACATGCGTTAATTATAAATTGATATCAATCTCATTATAATAAATTTATCATACACTAACTAATTAGTAAATTAGACACCGAGTTGGGACACCAAAATTGAGTTTCTTGTAGATTAACCTAGAAGATTAAATTGATTGAAATTTTACCTATAAAGGTTGCGTGATCCCTCGATCTTTTAGCCAAATAGATACAATTCCCTTGCGTCATATAATTTTCAATCGAATGCATTCAGATATCTTTCCATACAAAACTTCGATAAACAAAGTAATCGGCACAGACATCTTCTCCCATAAATTACTTTGTAAATTAAGCAAGCTAGCCGGATATATATATATATATCTTCTACTTCTTCTAGAAGATGTTGAGCCCTGTGCTATTTACTGTAAGCTGATTTATTCGGATTATCGATAAAATTTTTTTATAGGATCAAATCGATGATCCCAAATTTAACATTATCCAACCTAATTAATTATTTTTACAATTCTTCTAGATATTTATATCTTATTTTATTAAATTAAACGGACGGAGTAGGAAACCATGGAGGGCCCCTCTGCACAAATTTCCATGAGCTCAACGTGGACGAATTAAATTCCAAATTGACTCGTCGCCCACCACAAAAGACCAAACCAGGAGCTGCCAAAAAATCCAACGCGAGGCAGAAAAAGACCACGCGTAGCGTAAGTGGATGAGGAAACGGGCGGTGGAGCTGCAACGTGGTCCTATATAACAATCTACGGATCGATGCTTCTCTTCTATTAGATTGAGATCGATCGAGAAGAAGCAGCTAGCGATAATGGAGGAGCCGAAGCCGGGAGGAATCCACGACTCTGATGAATCCACTCAGAATAGCGCAGAGATCGAAGGTCTTGCTCTCTTCGCCGTTCAACAATACAACAAGACGGCGGTCAGTCTCTCTCTCTCTCTTCTGCCATTTAAAAATTTCTTTTGAAATGTTTTTGTTTTTTTTGTAATTATAAACAAGAATTACTCCTCTGAATTTTGCTCCAACGTCGAGTAAACACTTTTACTGCGTTCAGAATGGTCCTCCAGTGGAGCTGGAGAGGGTGGTGAAAGTGAAGGAGCAGGTGGTGGCCGGTGTGATGTACTACCTCACGCTGGAGGTGAAGGAGGGCGAGGAGAAGAAGCTGTATGAAGCCAAAGTCTGGGTGAAGCCATGGATGAACTTCAAGGAGCTGCAAGAGTTCAATCCTGTAGAAACACAAAGTCAAGTTGATGATGCTGCTGCTGCTGCTGCAGTAATTAATTAATTAATTAATTAATAGTTCAGGTAAACAGCTTAAAATCGAAGAAATAATCCGAACATTACCATTAAATAAAAAATAAATAGGGAATTAATGATATCATATATCAAAGGAGTCAAATGAAATATCATATTCAATGTAGTAGTTGATTTAATATGATGATGTATAATTTTGAAACTGATGCGTCTTCTGATTTTACAGGTGTGCAAGAATAAAGAGAGAGAGAGAGAAGAATCATTGTGGAATGTGTTGTGCTTATTTGTAATGTGAGACTGATATTAATTAAGTTTACTATTGTGAAAAAAAAAATGATCATGGCTGGATGTTTATTTTGTATGGAATAATCTTTGTAAAGAGACTTTATGTTATTGGTATGAACTTGGCTGGAATAATCTTTGTATGAACTTGTTTCATTAATTGTCAAGATATTTTTATTGTTCCTAACTTTGTAGTGCAAATTAAGGAGAGCCATCGAATTGACTCGATCCATTAAATAATTTAAATGAGTTGTGGGTCCAAGCAGACCGACCTATGGCAGACTTAGGTTGGCCCATCGGTTAAGAATTTTTTTTTTCTCTAAAATTTAAAACTAAAGTAGAAAATTTAATAGGTATGTGGGTTGATCTGCTTAATTAATTCACAATTTAAAATTAAAAATTTTAATTTTTTTTATATATTTTTAATTTTTTTAGTGAGTTTGTGCATCTGCTGACTGTTTAATCCGCAATCAACTTTGAGTTAGGCTGGGTTGATGGGTTTTTATGGACAAATTGTCCTTTTATCTTTTAATCTCAGTTAACCTAATTAATTATTTCTGGGGTGATTGGTCTGATCCCACAGAAATTTTCTATCGGCTACTAGAGTAAATCAGGAAGTGCACGCGACGGTTAATCCAAAAACCTAGCATCATTTAATTACAGCTTTTATTTGGAGGAAAATTTTTTATAAATACACTATAGGTAAAGTTTGAACTGTTAATATATGTGATAATCTATATGTCCTATAATATCACCATGCCCCGGGGACACAAATTGTCCTTCTATGAACTGACCGTTGACAGCTATAATGCAAATGATTTTTTTTACAAGTTCAAAATAATTTTATGGCCTTCCAAATGAGTGGCGACTATCGCACGATTTAAGTGCAATGGCAAAAGCTTTCGTTAATGAAGTTTAAAATAAATATTATTTAAATTTTTTAGTTCAAATGAATCACAAAAGATAAAACTAACAAACGGGTTAGAGATCATTAACTAATCGTGATGAGTCGACAATGTGAAATAGACAATGGCTGTAATTGCATAAGGTTTAGGATGAACTCAATTGATTGGAACTATTTTTAGTCGATTAAACACAGGATAAAAGAGAGCCATTAGAAGCTTACTTATAAAAACCTTAGAGATTGTTTGAGTGGTCAAGGGAGCACAAAATTTATTAAGATTTTGTTGTAACCAAATGCTCAAGTAAAAGATCACTTTAATTCAAGGGCTTGAAATCTAAGAGACTACAAGCTCTTTGTAATTAATCTCCCCTATTTAGCTATTCATTTCAGTCTTTTCATTTCACTTTTTATTGAAAAGATAACTACCTGTAAACTTAGATTGAAATGATACTATTTTGATATCATGCTCTCATTTCGATCTATAAAAAAATAATAATCTTAGTTAGTCTCATTAATTATTCTTGGGTGACCAGTCCAGCCCCACGAAGGTTTCTCACTAGCCATCAGGATAAATCAGGAAGTGCACGCAATGGCCAGCCAGAAGCCCAACATCCTTTGATTGCAACTCCTATTCGGAGGAAAAATTCTTACAAATACGCCATAGCTGGGGATCGAACTATGAGTACCTGGGTGATAACCTGAATGTCTTACCAGGTTATATATATATATATAGATATTGTTATTGTATCAATCATATTAGTTATTTTTTTTCTCTTTCCACCTCTAGCTAATACTATACATTAGAATGAGAGCCCCCGGAGCTATGGTGGCGTGTCAAGACATCCAGATTATCACCCATGTACTCACAGTTTGATCCCCAGCTATGACGTATCTGTAAGGATTTTTCCTCCAAATAGGGGTTGCAACCAAAGGATGTTGGGCTTCTCGGCTGGCCACTGCGTGTACTTCCTGATTTACCCCAGTGGCAATGTGGAAAACCTTCGTGGGGTCGGACCGGTCACCCAAGAATAATTAATGAGACTAACTCAGATTATTATTTTTTTATAGATCAGAATGAGAGCATGATATCAAAATAGTATCATTTCAATCCAAGTTTACAGGTAGTTCTCTTTTCAATAAAAAGTGAACTGAAAAGACTGAAATGAATAACTAAATAGGGGAGATTAATTACAAAGAGCTTGTACACACACATTGTGGATCGTACATTGTGTGCCCGTGCGTGTGTGTGTATGCTGTGGATCGTACATTGTGTACTCGTGCGTAACAGTGGTCTAGGTGCCTGGATTTGATTTTTTTTTAATCATCATTTTCTTAAAAAAACACTGTACCTGTAAGCATATAAAATTTTTAATTTTGAACACTATAACTCAATAGGGAAGCCTGAACCCTATAGGGAAAATCTTATTAACTTAAGTCCATTATAACCCAACCTTTAAATTCTAAAATTTTAAACCCTAAATATATATAATATACCATATAACTATCTAAATTTTTTAATTTTGAATACTGTAACCCAAAAGAAAAGCTATTTTAAACCATGATTTGGGAGTATAAAAGGCTTGCTCTATTACCTTGTCTGAAGGAGTTACAGACAATAGAAATATCGTGAGTGACTCACCTTCAAAGGCCAAGCTTAGGCGGGCTAAGCCACGACTGGCCCAGTTGAGGCCGCCCAAGATGAGGCCATCCTTGGCAGCACCAGGATTGAGGCCGAGAGCTTGGCTGGCCTAGTTGAGGCTGCCCAAGCTGAGGCCATTCTTGGTCGTGGCCAGGGTTGAGGCCGCGAGCTTAGTCGGCCGCAACCAAGCTCCCGACCAGCCTCACTGTTAGGACTGAGGCACGTCATCCACGCAACCTAAGGTTGTGGTAGGAGAGGAGAGTAGATTGGCAACACAATAGAGAAGGGGAAGTAAAGAAGATTACTGGTGCCACAGAGGAGATCACGTTGTCGCCGAAGAGGAGAGGAGAGGAGAGCAAATTAGAGGGGAGGAGAGGAGATCGACTGAGGGAGGGAGCAAGAGAGCACACGATTAGGGCTTGATAGGGGGTCAACAATTTTGGAAATTAGAATAGCTACCAAAATTAAATTCAGTCACTAATTTACTCTAAATCCTAAATTTTTTACCAACCACCTTAAATTAAATCAACGACCAAATTTAAACTTTAGCCCCTAAATTAGCGACCAAATAACATTTGGTCACTAAATCCTTATCCTAATTTTCAGCCCACCGCTCTATCCCTAATTTAGCCACCAAATTTTAATTTTGATCCCTAAATTAGTGACTGGATAAATTTCAATCACTAAATCCTTACTCTAAATTTTCAGCTTATCACACTATTCCCTAATTTAGGTACTAAAATTAAATCAAGCCCCTAAATTAGGGACAAAATTTAATTCGGTCGCCAAATTCTTACCCCCTAAACACATGTGTTATTCCTATTCAACATCATAACCTTTAAGGTATGGACCAAATTTATTTTCGGTTGCTAATTAGCTATCAAAATTAGATTTGTCCCCTAATTAGGGATATAATTTAATTCGGTCGCTAATTAGCGACCGAATTTAATTTCGGTCTCTAAATTAGCAATCAAAATAAATTTAGTAGCTATTTCCATTGCTAATTGAGAGTTTTCTTGTAATGTTCTGAATATTGGATATGAAGTATCTGCAGAGTCCTTATAGTATAGAACCTTTCAAGTGATTGCATAGTTTTGTATTTGCTAGAAACATTTTAGTTTTAGATCATCATCCCCCCTTCTTATATCACCTATCATAACTTTCGCAATAATGAGACGACAAGAAATATTCGGTGCCAAAAGATGTTGAATAATGAAAGGTGTATAGTCTTCCTCTGAGCAATTTTCCGTTACACGTGTACGAACAGTTTTTTGTAACCTCTACAATAATGATAGAAACTAAGTGACCACTCTCATAAGAATTTTTCATTGCATGTATATATTAGATATATTGTTTGTAGAAATTGATACTAAAGAAAGGTAGCCGTCTTTATTGATGAATCAAAAAAAATGTTGTAAGAAAATAAAGAGTACAAAGTCTTATATAGTGAATTATCAGAAAACCTAAATCCTAAATTTAAAAGGTAAAAGACTAAATTGCCCTCAAGGCTATAAACAAATAATTCTAATTATATAATTTAACATTGTTATTATCTGACAAGTTGTTGTGATTCCCTGATAATATTGTCCCCTGGAGGTAATCTATCCAGACCTGTATCCGACCGACTATATGTAATAGGAGACTGGTAATAAAAAATAGGGAACTAAGTCCTTCCAGTCTAAACGACTATTAGGCTGATCGGGCTATATGCTGATCTTGTATTGTAGTAGTGAGAAATGAGTGGTCCTCTAGGTTTAAACGACACTGAGTCCGACCGACTATATACTAAGAGTGTTTTTTTGCTGGGAAGTGGGGAGCTCAACCTTAGGTCCATCTGACACTTTAGATCGAGTGGTCATATGTAATAAGACTTGCCCCTAAATAGTTATGCTGGGATCTAGAAGTTCGATGGCATCTCATCCTAGCAAGTTGTATGCTAGGAGATTGCCTCTGTTGTGTGCTGAGAGGATACTTCTGGAGGATGAGGAGCTAAGTCCCATATGTCCGACCAACATTAGCGTCGTTCGGGTTTGTCTTGTATATCTTGGTATCAAGTGGAATGATAAGTCCTCCCAGTCTAGCTGGTTCTTGCGGTCGATCGATTGTATACAGAGAGACTTATACCCAAAGAATGGAGAACTAATTCTCTTAAATCTGACCGACTACTGGGTCGACCAGCTTTATGCTGAGAGTCATAGCACTAGTCCCTGTAAAGCCCTCAATTATGACAAAAGGTGATGTCTCATCCCAAGTGCCCTTCCATGTCCATTCCATGATATTTGGAAGTGAAGTAAATCATGGTGATCGAACGACGCCTCATTAAATGAGAGGAATTTTATTTCTTAGTGGATTATTTTTTTTACAAATTTTATCTCTACTCTCTTGTGGTAATCTACCACCCAAGTATCAACTAGGTTATGCTCGTGGGGGCCTATCAAGTCCTTAATGATCCTATAGTTTTTTTTTAATTGACACCAAATATTCAGTTCTTCAAACTGACTAATTTTGAGGTGATCGGATTGGTCCCATGGAAGTTTTCACTGACCATCAGGGTAAATCGGGAATCACTAATAGAGGCTCATCTAGATGACCAACATTCTTAGACCTACTTCTCACTAGAGAAATTTTCTTTATAATGTGCTCTAATTGAGATTCAACCTTTAGATTCCTTGTTAACGAACCCATAGTTGATATTAGGGCATCCCCAATGGGGTGTTAAATGGGCATTATAAGAGCATCCACAATGGTGGACACCCTTAAGGAGTTCCTTCAATATCACGTCAACGCCACGTCAAAAGTAAAAATCCCTATATATCTCTCTACTATAAAAAAGTCTCTCAACAACTTCGTGGGTCTCATATTTTTTTCATTATATATATTTTTTATCTCTCATTCCTATTTTACCTTATATATAATTATTTTTTTTGAATTTAAATCCATAAATGGCTAACCCTCAGAATAACATTAATAATTAAAAAATAAATAAAAAAATATTACCATATATCAAATAAACAATATAATATTCGCACAATTAATAAATTATTTTTTTACTGATTACAACCATAACGTGCCTAGATATGTTCAACCAAGTCAGTTCGAAGTTGATGATCCAATTGATTATCACATAGCTCATAATTTCTCCGGAGGTATTTGGAATTCTTGGGTGGAGCCTTAAAATATTTGTGACGGAGGATCTCCTTCATCATCTGAACAATTTACTACTGCATCTCCCCCATTATTAATAATCATGTTGTGTAAAATAATACATGCATACATGATATCCTTCAAATTATCCTTGTACCATATTACTAGACCTCTTATCATTACTCATCGAGATTGGAGCACTCCAAATGCCCTCTCAACATCTTTTATGGCGGTCTCATGTCGTTCCTTAAATAATTTTCTCTTGGGATCCTAGGGGCACTGAAAGCTCTTAATGAAAGTAGCCCATTTCAGATAGATCTCATCAGTCAGATAGTATCCTTTTGTATATTGTGTATTGTTAACCGTAAAATTAACCTCGGGTGCATTTCCTTGCAAAATGTTGTTAAATAAAGGTGATTTGTTAAGCACACTGATATCATTATGCAACCCTGAAATCCCAAAAAAGGCATGGCATATCCATAAGTCTATAGATGAGATTGCTTCAAGCACAACTTGCCAATGCATACAATCAAGACTACCCAACATGCCAAGGAAGTCATGTCTCTGTTCATGCATTTCAGGCAAGTATTGGATATCAGTATCATTAGGTATTCTCAAATATTGAGCCCCGAACACTTCAATTACACATCGATAGAAGTTGAATAAGCATTGGATGACAGTTGTTTCAGCAATCTATAGGTACTCATCATAATGATCATTAGGGACTCCATATGTCAATTAACGAATAGACACCATACATTTCTGAAGTGGCAACAAACCTTTTTTTCCCATCGCATCGACCTTCCATTGATAATATTTTGAATGACTTTTCAAGGCATTGGCTGTTAGGACCAAAAGTAGCTAGAGGGGGGGGTGAATAGCTCGTCGCGTTCGCTCGGTGCTTGGCGTTGCTCGGCGTTGCTTGGCGTTGATTGTTTCTTCAAGAATATGCAGCGGAAAATACAGAAACAAATACACCCACGCTAACACGGTTGGTTTACTTGGTATCCACCTCACAAGAGGTGACTAATCCAAGGATCCACACCAACACACACATCCTCCACTAAATAAAACTCTCCTTTATGGTAACTACCAAGGGCGGAGAAGCCCTACAAGACTCAATACAAGAAGAGAGGGAAAGGATACAAGAAATACAAGCTTACAAGCTTACAATGAGTATAAACCCTAACCCTAGCTTCTCTTCTTGGCTTTGATCCGCCTCTTGACTTGGAAAACTTCCAAGATCCTTCAAGAACTGACGATCTGAGCTTTGTGAGTGCTGTGGAGGAGCTGGCGAGAAATCTGCAGTGAATCGGAGAAGAGATGCCGAAGGAAATGAACGCCTGCGGCCTTTATCGACGCCAACGGTCGGATCCCGATCGATTCGAATGTTCCCAATCGATCGGTGAGGCTTTGGATCGATCCACGGATCGATCCGGCGCCTCGCGCTTCGATGCGGATCGATCCACGGATCGATCCGGCGCTTATCGCGCGGCGACCGTCCCAATCGATCCAGCGATCGATTGGAACATCTGATCGATCCACGGATCGATCCAGCCTGATCGCTTGGGAGCTCCGGATCGATCCACCGATCGATCCGGCTCTGAATCGATCCAGCGATCGATCCAACAGAGTTTTGCCCAAACCAAGTTCCAAGCCTCTCAAACCAACATCCGGTCAACCTTGACTGTTGGTACATCATGCCTAGCATCTGCTCACTCCTTTGACCTGCTAGGACTTCCCACCAAGTGTCCGGTCAATCCCTTTGACCTACTTGGACTTTTCTTTCATGCCAAGTATCCAGTCAATCCTTTGACCTACTTGGACTTCCCAACACCAGATGTCCGATCATCCTTGATCCATCTGGATTTTCCCTTGCCTGGCTTCACTCACCAGGACTTTCACCTAGCTTCACTCACTAGGGTTTTCCTTCTGCCTAGCTTCACTCACTAGGGCTTTCACCTGGCTTCACTCACCAGGACTTTCACCTAGCTTCACTCACTAGGGTTTTCCTTCTGCCTAGCTTCACTCACTAGGGCTTTCACCTGGCTTCACTCACCAGGACTTTCACCTAGCTTCACTCACTAGGGTTTTCCTTCTGCCTGGCTTCACTCACCAGGACTTTCACCTAGCTTCACTCACTAGGGTTTTCCTTCTGCCTGGCTTCACTCACCAGGACTTCCCTGTCAAGTATCCGGTCAACCTTGACCTACTTGACTCTTCTTCAATCAATTTCTTATTGTCAAACATCTAAACTCAAACCAAGACTCAGCTTGGTCACCAAGGTCAACCTTGACCTGAGGGATGTTGCACCAACATTGACTATACGAATGAATAACCCTCTTTGCATTCGCAATCGACGTCGAAATATATCATCAGGATATACTGGCTCATCAAAGAAATAATCGCTAAAAAGATAAGCATGCCCGACTTCACGATCCTAATTTAAATATCATCTCCTCTGTGTTCTGCCTGAAGAACTTTGAGCTATTTGATGTATCATTTGTTGTTGCTCATATAGCTAGAACATGTCCCCAGGGCGTAGCACAGATGGGGAGTACATAGTTCTGTGGCTGAAAGGTCCAGGGGTCGATCCCCGGGGTGTCACTGCCTGGGGTTAACGTCTCTGCCATGCACTTTCCACCTGTGTACCTGCATTTACCTCCCTCCATATCCGTGGGACCGGCTCTAGGGGGCCGCTGATGTGGCGGTTCCACATTTTTTCATATAGCTAGAACATTCTTTGTTCATCTATATCCTCTGGATCTTCCTTCAATTGATTTATCCAGAATTCATAGAGATTAATCTAAATTTTTAGTCATTAAGTCTTCTAAGATATTTTTGTGGTTGATAGAAATCGAGAATTGAGAAAATGATAAGAAGAATGAAATATTGAGAGAATATTTATAGATTTTTTTTTAAATAAAAAAATTAATCGTTGAATAGTTGTTGCTCAACGGTTCAAATTCAACATTCATTAAATGCTCATAGCACTTACTTTTTAAATATTTAAATATTTTTATTTTTTTAAAAGAAAAACTAAAAAACTGAACGTTGAAACAATAAAACTCTAGACGTTATTAGGTGTGTATTATTTTTTTTATAATAAATATTTTAAAAAATAATTAAAAAAAAGACAACGATAGAGCTGCTCCGTCGCTATGGGAGGGAGATTCCTCCCTCAAGCCACATCACCAGTGGGAGCTCCGAAGGTGATGCTCTAATGTCCATTTAACATCTCCTCTCCATTGTGAGTGAGCATTATAGAGAGAGAGGGGAGTGTTCTCTCTCTTCTTCTTTTTTTTGCCTATTTTTTTGTAAATGGTAAAAAATATATTAAAAAAATTCAATATTAGTAAAATTATTTTTTTAAAAAAATTATTATTAAAAACAATAATAATAATTTAAATATTTTAAAACATATTTAAATTATATTCATTTAATATGTATTAATTTTAAGATGATTAAGTAGACTGTGAGACCTATAAATAATAAGTTTTAATGTTAAAACGAATATGAGTGAAAAAAATATGTTGTTATAATGAGTATGTAGTAGTGGTCCCTATGCTTTTTAGTAAGATGGTGGATGTTATAATTGGTTAGCGTTGTGGATGCTCTTAGAGTAAAATGCTAATTTATTTGATTTACTACCATTCAATGTACAAAACAAGCCCAACTTGAGATACATTTTTCTTGTTGGAAATACCAATAAAAAAAAAGGTGTTACATTCATATAAGTTATCACATTCAAATACGTTTTTTTAGTTTTATGAGTTAACATTTTCTTCCTTGTTATTAATAGTCTCTAGCTGTTTTTTTATCATCGTATTAATGAAGTGATGTATCAAACACAAGGAAAATAATAGTTACAATTTTGAATTAAATTAATATAATTAACTTCTAATTACAATTTTAGGTGATATTTCCCAAATAATTAAGATTCAATTCATATATAGGATATTCCAATCAAGATTGAACCACTAATTATAAAATTAGGGTGAGTCACCGTGCTTTCTGGATTTACTAGGTTTTTAGATTTATTTGGTGGACCGAATGTGGGATAATCAGTAGCGGATCCAGACAAAAAAGTAGGAGGTGCTCAAAGAAGGGAGCTCGAGCTCGTCTTCCTTCTCGTTGCCCCTCGTACTGCAGCATACTAGTAGAATTTTCCAAAAACAAGGGGGTGCTCAAGCACACCCCCGCTCCCCCCTAGATCCGCCATTGGTGGGATTGGACTATCTAGTATAGAATTAATCAGATTGTAAAATTTGGATACCTAATAATAATAATAAAAATAAAATTGGAATTTACTCGATGGTCGATGGAAAAATTTCCATGAGGTATAATGGATGCGTTTAAGATAAATGAAAGATAGAAATATCTAGGCATTTGAATTCTTAAAAATCAAAAAAAAAAAAGGAAAATTTATCCTTGGGCCATGTTTGATATTTGGATAATTAAAAAAATGTCAAAATAAAGAATATATATAGTAAATGAAGAACACCGTGCTTTCTAGATTCATAGGATATTTGTATCAATAGTGAACTACTATTAAAATTTGGATGAGTCACTATGCGTTCTAGATTTATTAGGTTTTTAGATTTATTTTATGGACCGAATGTGGGATTGGACTATCTAGTCTAGAATTAATCGGATTGTAAAATCTAGATATCTAATAATAATAATAATAATAATAATAAAGAAAAGAAAATTAGACATTCCCCTTGGTCCATCTGTACTTTACAAATTTACTCAATGATCGATAGAAAAATTTATGATCAATGAAAAAACTTTCATGAGACATAATCCATCATTTTAGGATAAATGAAAGATAGGAATATCTGGACATTTGAATTCTTCAAAACCAAAAAAAAAAAAAAAAAATCTTTGAGTGTAGTGGTAAATGGTGGAACTAACTCACTAGATACATGGTTTGATATTTGGATAATTAAAAAAAAAGTCAAAATAAAGATATATATATATATATATCTTACTATTTTATTAAAAATCTCTCCCCTATACTAACTAACTTTGGTGAAGCCTAAAATGTATTTACGTTAATGTCTTTTTTTCTATTTACATTTAGTAATTCCACAAATGAAACAATCAGTGATCTAGAGTTCGAGACTCAGCTACAGCGTATTATTATGAATTTTTCTCATCATTAATTTTCTCTGATTATTTTATATAAAAAAAATATAATTCTCTTTAGTCTCATATCTTAAAATTGATAACATTATGATCAAAGAAGCTTCTATAAATATTTTAGGCCGACGATGTTAAAAAATATACTTTTCTTAATTTTTTTTACTAAGATAAGTATAATATTAAATTAAAATATTTTTTTTATAGAGAAGTCCGTTACAAGATTCTCTAGATATTATTATATTACACATGCAACGTGTGTGCATGATCACACTAGTATATATGGTAAATGAAGAACAATTCCAAATATTATTTATTATCGTCCAAACATGGGTTTTTTTTAAAAAAAAAAAATCCTCCCGAATTATATCATTCCAAGATTAACTAGATTGTTCAATTATATTCAGATCTTAATTAGATTGCGATTAAAATTTGAGTTGCAATCCAATTCAGATCTCAATCGGAGTTTGAATACTATATATAACTAACTTGTCTCGGGTTGGCTTGTTCTCCAAGGAAAGAGAATTGGCGAGAATTTGGGAGTGGCGATGAAGAAGACGAGCAGAGGCCGTCGAAGGATCGCGATGGAGGCGATCGAGAATGCGGCTGCGCGGCAGGTGTGCTTCTCCAAGCGCCGCGCCGGCGTGTTCAAGAAGGCGGCCGAGCTCTCCGTCCTCTGCGGCGCCGAGATCGCCGTCCTCGCCTTCTCCCCCAGCGGCAAGCCCTTCTTCTTCGGCCACCCCTCCGTCGACTCCGTGCTCGCCCACTTCTTCTCCGCCTGGCCTGCTCCCCCTAGGCCGCACCACCCCCTCGCTGGGGCCCCGGTTCAGGCGCTCGGCCGGGAGGAATCGCAGCTCGCGGAGCTGCTCGAGGAGGAGAGGAGGAGGAAGTGATAAGATCCTTTAATGGATCTTTTCAAATAAATCCATTAACTTTATTTCCTTTTTAAAATAAGTTTTAGACTTTTTCTTTTTTATTTTAGATAAGTTTTAATCTGACATTTTCTCATGAAAATGTATTTTTATTTTATTTTTCTTTTACACCTTTTCTTTTGAAAAGGTAGTTTTATTTTATTTTTCTTTTAGACCTTTTCTTTTTGAAAAGGTAGTTTAGGTCTCTATTTAAAGAGACGTTATGTAACTTTGGAAGATAAGTAATTTCCCTTTTAATTAATCAATTTCATTTTATTATTGGAGGCCGATCCCCTCGAAGCGATCACCCTATCCCCTTTTCCTTTCTCTTTCGATTTTTTCACGTGATAGGCCCCCGGGTTCCTATCAACTTGGTATCAGAGCAGTTCACTTCATCTTCGCCTTATAGTATCTTGCAGCAACTTCAACAAGCGCATGGTCTTAACCCGACTTCAAGAGAAGAAAATTCAACATGATGACCGGAGGATCTCATCCTGACGCCAAATGGGCTTTGGAATTTGAAGCTAAGCACGAGACAAGGATGGATAAACTCGAAAAAACTATGGCATCGTTGGTCACGATAGTGCAAGAATTGAAGGATCGTTTAGAAGTAGATTCCAGCTCAAGCATATTAATCAAAAGGGGAAAAAATCAGCAGTCTCGACAACAACAATATGACCAAGGTGCAAACTCAAATGAAGATCGAGAGCACAACTATCCACGTATGAAGGTGGAATTTCCTCGCTGGGAGAACAACGATCCGATTGGATGGATTTCAAGGGCTGAAAAATATTTTCGCTTCCACAGCACATCGGACAATGCAAAGGTAGAACTAGCATCTATAAACCTCGAAGGTGATGCCATCCAATGGTATGACTGGCTTGAAGCATGCCATGGACCTTCAAAATGGGAGGAATTCAAAGAAGAACTCATCAATCGATTTGGTCCCTCCGGTTATGAGAATGTTGATGGAGAATTGGCCAAAATTCGACAAACTTCAACCGTACTAGAGTACCAAGGACGATTCGAGAGACTCTCTAATCAAACTCGTGATTGGTCAGAAAAGCAACTATTGGACACTTTTATTGAAGGACTTCGCCTTGATATACGACAAGAAGTAAAAATGAATCAACCCCGCACCATGAAGGCTGCCTTATCCTTTGCACGACTACAAGAAGAGAAGATCAATGAAGAAGGAAGAAGAAATAACAAGGTAATTCGTGAAAACCCATCATATTATTCAACACCTCGTAGATTGACAAAAGAAGAGATCAAGGAAAGGATGGCAAAGGGATTATGCTGGCATTGCAATGAAAAGTGGCACAGTGGTCATCAATGCAAGCAAAAAAGGATACTGATGATTGAACCAATAGAGAACTCTGAGGAAGAAGATGATTTCCATGAAGATGAAACACAAGATAATATCAACGAAGTACAGTATGATTCTATGGCAATATCGGTTCATGCCTTAGAAGGACTACAAACTCCGCAAACGATGAAGGTAAAAGGATTCATTAAAAAACAACCAGTAACGATACTTATAGATTCAGGAAGCACCAACAATTTTCTAGACTCAACCTTGGCAAGCAGGCTTAAACAAAAAATAGAGCAAGCATCTACATTTGATGTTAAGGTGGCGGATGGAAGATCACTTACAAGTCCAGGAAAGTGCAATAGTATTAAAATTTTCTTACCCAATTATGAATTAATAACAGATCTCTTTCTTCTTCCCCTAGATGGATGTGATGTTGTACTTGGAGCACAATGGTTGAAAACATTAGGAGATATAATATGGAATTTCTCTCAACTAACAATGCGCTTCCAAGATCAAGGAAAAGAAGTTTGCATCAGAGGCAAGAAACAAGATACTATCACACCAATCAGTAGTTATCAGGCAGAGCAATTATTAAAGAAAGATTGCTCTATTTTTCTCATGCAACTCTCTATCAAAAAAGATCCTAAAGCAAATGTTAGGCCTTATCGCTACCCTTACATACAGGAGGAAATTGAGAAGATTGTACAAGAGATGCTTCAGGCTGGTATCGTTTGCCCAAGTATAATTCCATATTCTTCTCTAGTACTGCTTGTACAAAAGAAAGACAAAAATTGGCGAATATGTATAGATTACTCGACACTCAATAAAATTATAATGAAAGACAAGTACCCCATCCCCATCATTGATGAACTACTTGATGAATTAGGAGGTTCCTCATTATTCTCAAAGTTGAATCTTCGCTCAGGCTTCCATCAGATAAGAATCCATCAGTCAAACATTTCAAAAACAACCTTTCAGACTCATGATGGTCATTATGAATTTTTAGTCATGCCTTTCGGTTTAATTAATGCACCTTCTACATTCCAAAGTTTGCTGAATGATATCTTCAGAGCTAAGTGCAGCTTTGGGACAACTGATGTGGAATACCTTGGCCATATTGTAAGCCAAAACGGAGTAGCTACTGATCCCTCAAAGGTGCTAGTTTCAAAGAGTATCAAGGCATTACGTGATGTTCTGGGTCTCACAGATGCATTTAGATGGTGTCTTGAAGCAAAAAAGATATTCCAGAATTTAAAGGAGGTTATGATGACAACACTAGTTCTTGCACTACCTAATAAGCAATTTGTTATTGAACCTGATGCATCCGAAGTTAGAATCGGAGCAGTACTTATGAATTATATGATACCATTCAAGAAAATGTTCCAGAGTTTATTGCTAAACAACCTTGAGGACAAGGTTGTTTTGAAGGGCGGTGGAATGATAAGATCCTTTAATGGATCTTTTCAAATAAATCCATTAACTTTATTTCCTTTTTAAAATAAGTTTTAGACTTTTTCTTTTTTATTTTAGATATATTTTAATCTGACATTTTCACATGAAAATGTATTTTTATTTTATTTTTCTTTTACACCTTTTCTTTTGAAAAGGTAATTTTATTTTATTTTTCTTTTAGACCTTTTCTTTTTGAAAAGGTAGTTTAGGTCTCTATTTAAAGAGACGTTATGTAACTTTGGAAGATAAGTAATTTCCCTTTTAATTAATCAATTTCATTTGATTATTGGAGGTCGATCCCCTCGAAGCGATCACCCTATCCCCTTTTCCCTTTCTCTTTCGATTTTTTCACGTGATAGGCCCCCGGGTTCCTATCAGGAAGGCCGCGCTCGAGGCGGCGATTTTCCGGCCTTGGGGCACCGTGGCGGACCTGCTGGACACCGACGTCGAGGCGCTCGGGATGCCGGAGCTCAGCCTGCTGTAGAGAGCGCTGGAGTGGGTGCGGGCGGAGGCGGCGGGCAGGGCGGAGCAACTGGCCTTCGAGGCTTTGCAGCCGTCGAACGTGGCGGTCAACGAGGGAGCGGCGGCTCCAAATTTGTTGGAATTTGGCTATGGCTTCTAGTGTTGTTAATTAATTAACCACTTAATCTTGGTTATGGTTTTTAATAGTTTCTACATTTGAAAGTCATTTGTAAGTTTTTTAAAAACTAAGTTAGGGTATTGTGAGTATGGATGATCTTCTCCTTTTTGGTTTGTATGCCATATTATAAATTCTATGTTGCATAGCTGATGTAGCTAGGCGTCCAAAGTCGCCCCTTTTTGCTCATGCCTTATGAATTACGCAGGAAATCAGTTTATTGTTGTCACCGTTTTAAGCTGAACATATGTGATCTCTTCTTGCATGCTTTGGATGATGTTTTGGCTTGGAAAAAGTTGGACTTTTTTCTGCATCGAGCTTTAGTATTCTCAATCTTTCGGAATGCAGGTGGATAAAATTGTTGAAGCATAGGTAGTTTCAGATTCTCACATTTGGTTGGTGTACTTCATGTAAAATCTCTTTATGACCGGTATAAAGCTCCTAATTTGTGACAAGAAGGCTGAATCCGACATGGCCATGGATAGGAATAATTCAACAGAAAGAGGCATTGCCTTGGATCTAGAAAGTTGCATGAATTCTGTGAAAAAAGAACAGGAAGGAGTAAAGGATATAGGAATTCTGAGTAGCTTTGACATTGATGCATTTTTAAAACCGGACAGAGATAGGCAATCGGAACATAGTCGATCTAGCTCTTCTGAACATTCTTACACAGATGAGGAGGCTTTGGTTGACAAGAGGGTTGAACCAGAGGAAAATGTAAGCCTTTTGGAGAAGAAAATTGAACTTGAGAAGCCAAAAAAGAAAGGGCGCAAGAAGCCACCTAAGCCATCTCGTCCTCCCAACTCTCCGCCTCTTGATGCTACTAACCAGAAGCTGATGAAGGAGATCGAGGAAATTGCAAGGTTGATGAGAGAGAGGATTCAACGAATGAAAATCAAGATGAAGAATGCTAAATCAACACATTCTAATAGCAGCCTTTGGGCCCTGCTCGTCACCATTCTTTTCATCCTTGCTCGTCACCATTCTTTTCCATCCTGGTGTTTGTACGCAGCTGAAGTTGGATGATGCAATAAGGGAGATTACTTTTCCAAATATTAAAATTTTCCCTCTCACCAAAATTCTATGCATTCTACATTCAATTGCATTTCAACACATACTTTTGTATCTTGACATTTAATATATGTAATATTTAGCCTTTCTTCTATCTCACCATATTTTATGGTTTATAATCTTTTTTAAGAAATCCTTGATGTTAAGTTTGATATACCTTCCAGTTGCATTATTTCAGTCTTTATAGTGTTAAGCTGATCATAGTCTCCTTAATGCTTATCAAGTTTGTTCTCTCCCATGTTATGCTTGGTGAGCTTGATCTTTTATGCTCGTCTTAAAAATTATTGTCAACCCCATGTTTCTTCAGATTCATGCAGAATCAAGTTGGACTAGATTGGACCCTAATTATTTGTGAAAGTTAGTGAATGTTAACTAGCTTAGTTTCATTTCAGAAGAATTTATGCTACTTTGTTCACTTCTTCAGAAGATAGTTATTGTGCATTAGCGACTTCACATTCAGGTTTATTATGGTAGTTTTAGAATGTTTTACTTCAGATTCACACATAATCTTTACGGTTTCCTGTTGTGTATCATATTTATTGCATATCTTAAATTTTTATCTTCCTACCTAAAATGTCTTGCGATTTCCTCCTTTCACATCTGCCATTAATCTGGCTGATTTTTTTGGCAATAAGTGCCTGGATTAGTGTGCACATGATAGAGGAAAAGCATGTTATTACGACAAAAGGCATCAATTAGTTATACTAATGTCATTTTTGTGCTTGTTCTGCTCTGAACTCACAGGAGTCTATTCTCGAGGAAGCTACAGACTCGGCTTCTATGGTACACCTGAATCATCAGCACAAAGTAGAGGTGGATTTGTTTCCATTCAGTTTTACAAGAACGTATCGGCAAATCTTCATTCTCCGGCCTCATCAGCTTCCCCCAAGTATGTTCCCTAATCTTGTCTGTCAGTCAAACTACTCTGTTAAAATTGGAAATAAGAGACAGCTTGCTAGTGCAATTTCTCTTGCTCTCCTGCAATATCAACAAACTCCTTTGCTCCAGACATGCAATTGTAGAATGCTAAGGATTTGCTTTCTCGAATCAACAAAATATCAAATCTTTGTTTCCTGTCTTAATTGCTCATTATATCTTTTCAAAGTTGGTGATCTTCGTGCTTTTTTCTGGTTGCAGTAACTTAGAACATTAGTCATGATGGGTTGCAGATGGAAAAGCTATCAGGGAAGCTTTGAATAACAAAGTCTCATAAATCATTTACATTCTTGGTGTTTTTTTTCTTAGATTCAATAAGTCAACTATGTACAGAGATGGACAGAAGTAGCCTATTTCTTAATAGAACAGTTTGGTTTATGAAACAGATGCCTCGGAAATACTTTTGTGCATGACCGCCACACACTTTTTTGTTAATGTGTCTCTCAACTCTTATCATACATTTTAGGTGGTTGCGAATGATAAACCTTTCTTTAAGGTGGTTGTGCATGATCGCCACACGCTTGTAGTATGTAGAATTTATTTTAAAAAACTACTTAAAATCAATAATTATCTAATGTATAATTATTTTTTCTAAACATGCTCATGTGTATATATATATATATATGTGTGTGTGTTTCATAAAGCATGCTTTTGCATATGGTATTTCTTTTCAAATTTAGAGCATTCTCTCAGTGCAAGTAACTCAGAATTATATATATATATATATATATATATATATATATTATGTGTGTGTATTTCATAAAGCATGCTTTTGCATATGGTATTTCTTTTCAAATTTAGAGCATTCTCTCAGTGCAAGTAACTCAGAAAGTAAAATTTAATCTATTCAAGTATCCAAGATATCTAAAATAGGTTATTGTGCTTTAAATTTGGACACAAGTTATGAAAATAGTCTTATGTAGCCTTTTTAGATAACCTATAACATTTCAAGCATTTAAAAGTCTAAAATTGTTGTTGTTTTTTTACTTTAAATGTAAACACAAGTTGATTTACAAATTAATTTCTAAATTTAAATATATATCTTTGAGATCACTAAAAGGAAATACCTTTGATAGGTTAATTTAATTATATGTTTGTACTGTATTTGACTTATAAAAGGCAAAATAGAAGATTCTAGATATTTAACAAAATGCTCTATCGATAGCGCGTGGCACCCATGCTCATGCGATGTGAATGTTGCACAAACATTGCAAAATGCGATGGCTTGTGGCACAAACATTATGATTATGCTAAAACATAAATCGTTGAACATTTTAAACGCTCGCAATCTTATTATCAATCAATGTTGTGTTCGCAACTTGCTTGGCCACAATGCATAAATTTTTATTTATTTTTATAATTTAAATATTCAGCTCTTCGGACCAATTAGTTTTGAAAATAATTGACTTGATTCCATAAAAATTCTCTATCAATCATCAGAATAAATAAGAAAATGTTCATAGAGGCTCATCCAAACTGTCAATATTCATAAATTTATCATCCCATTAAAACAAATTCTATAATATATTATAGTTAAAATTCGTAATGTTTGATTAATCACTTAAAAAACATAACCAATAACCTCGGAGATTTCACAATTCACAACCTTACTTGGACATGGAATTGTAGGCATGGTATTACTAATTGACACAACTTGATGCTAAATCATCATTATAGAGCGATTTTGAAAAAGTTTATGTGAACAAGTTTAAAGCTATTTTAAAGGCAAGAAGATAAAGACAACTTATCTTTAAAAGCTATCTATGACTTAAAGAAACCTCCAAGAGCATAGAACAGTTAGGAAGAAAACTATCTTAATAGGTATTTCACAACTAAACAAATTAATCATTTTTTTATGTAAAGAATACCTAAAATATTGAAATAGGAAAGGAATACATGATTAAACCAAAGAGAGCTGCATGAGAATGTTTTTTTTTTTTTTAAGTATAAGGATGAATAAGATAAAAAATAAAGATAGAAAATTAGGATTATATATATTGAGAAAATTTTAAAAAATATATATATATATTTAAAATAGTATGAACACTTATTTAGACATCCAATAAATATCTCAATTAAGAGATATAAGACTATAACAAATAGACATATTAATAAAGAAAAAAAATTAAAGAAGGCTTAGATAGTAATATAAAATAGTAGTTCGGTGCACGAAATCCCATTAATATGAGGTAAAGAGCTGGACTATATTAGATTTATTATACATAATTTTATTTTTTATTACAAGAGACTATTTTTACAACTCAAATACATAAATTCCATGTCACACGATATCTTTATCGTTATATCAAACATCTTCTTCAATAATAATAATAAAATAAAATTAATGATATAAAAGGATTTATATACTGAGAATGACAATTTCAAGATGGAGGTCTAACGAATTATAGTAAATGCCCTCTCATTGGGAAGTAAAAAATAATAATAAATTCAGTCAGCCTCATTGACTATCTTTAAGATGATTGATCTTATCTCATGAAAATTTTTCATTGACCATCAAAGTAGATCGGCCACACATGGAGAAGCAAGCACTCTACCTATGCATTTATCAAAGTTGATGTAAGAGATAATGTTAAAATGTGGCTCCTTAGAGCATTCACATCAGTTTCCCTATTACTATATCTAAAATTTAGAATAAATGATTCACTTTATTAAATTTAGACAATCACTTTTTACTACACACTACATCAACTACTCTAAATTTCCATCATCCTTATTTTTTTTATTTTTTTTCTCTTTCTTCTATTTTTTTTATTATTATATTTATGGAAAGAGTGGAAGGAGAGAGATTGAAAAGAGTGAGTGAAAGAGAGAGATTAAAAAGAAATATTATTTTATTTTTAAGATAGAAGTTTTATTTTTTAAATTTAGAGAATCATTATTCATCAAATTTAAATTTAGAGAATAGATAGGGTAGCTAATGTAAAGATTTTTTAACTACCCTATCTAAAATTTAAGATAAAATCTTTAGATAAGATAACTGTTATGAATATTCTTACACAATAATAATTCTACCGAGAAACGATCAGTTAATTAAAATGGTGTACAAAATTCTGTTTACAAGAAGATCAGCTATTTCGTCAAATGGTCCACAACTGAAACATCCTCACTGGTCTAGCGGTCATCTTGACTGTTCTTTTAGATAACATATATTCATATAAAATGTACGTATTAAAGGAAAACAAAAGTCAGGATGGCCGAGTGGTCTAAGGCGCCAGACTCAAGTTCTGGTCCTCTAACGAGGGCGTGGGTTCAAATCCCACTTCTGACATTATTTAATTTATTAATTTTCTTTTTTCAAGCAGATCGATCTCGATCAGGTCTATGTTCATTGCCTGCAGCATCATTAATTTGGACACAACTAGTCCTAGCCTTAGCCTTTTTAGATAACCTAGAACATTTCAAGCATTTAAAAGTCTAAAATTATTATTATTATTTTTGATTTAAATGTAAACACGAGTTGATTTACAAATTAATTTCTAAATTTATAAATTTTTGAGATCACTAAAAGGAAATACCATTATTAGGTTAATTTAATTATATATTTCGTACTGTATTTGACTTATATAAGGCCAAGTAGAACGCTCTAGATATACGACTCAATACTCCATGTGGTTTGTAAACTCATTATTCGGAGTCTTAAAATGATTCAATAATGTTATATTTAAATGATTTTACATGTTAAGATATCATAATTTTTAATTCAAATGGAATTATGAGATCCATAAAAATGAAATTTCAGATCTAACATGTAACAATCTAATTTTAAATTTAAAAAATATTATTTAAAGTTGTTTCGAAGGTTCCTATTTTATATTTGAGATTATTTTTTGTCTTTTGTAAAGTTATGATTTTTTCTTTTATCGAGTTAGAGTTTTGAGACTATTTAAAATATTTATTTAGGTCATGTTTGACCATTTTAATAATTAAAAATATTTTTTTTAAATATTTATTTCCTTATATTCTATTGGTATTCATGTTTGAATTAATGAAATCAATAATTTATTTACATTGACCTTTAAATTGAATCATCTTATGATTTTTTTTTATGCCAAGGGTCCCAAATCTTAAAAATCTGATCTTATTCAAATTGTATCATGATGGTAAAAAGTGAATATGTTCGCCCTCAATATCCCCGTTAATAATAATAATAATAATAATAATAATAATAATAATAATAATAATAAATAATAAATTATTAAAAAAAATAAAGAAAGAAAAATTGGTCTCACAAGACTTTGTGGTATTTTCTAAGTAATCATGATGGTGAGTCATCGTATTTTTTTTTAGATTTACTTAGTTTTTAAATTTATTAGATGAGCTTAACATGGAATGGAGTTGGAATATCTAATCTAAAATTAATCAAATTATAAAATAATAATAATAATAATAAATAATTTCAAATATTATTTATTATTTAGTTGGTTGATGAAAAAATATATGAAGAGAGAGTAAAAAAGAATTCCAAATATTATTTATTATCACCTAAACACGGTTTTTTTTATGAAAAATCCTCCCGAATTATATCTAACTAGATTGTGCAATCATATATATTCTTTTATATATCTTCATCACGTAAAGATTTTGCAATCCAATTCAGATCTCAATCGGAGTTTGAATACTATATATAACTCACTTGTCCCAGGTTGGTTTGTTCGAGAATTTGGGAGTGGCGATGAAGAAGACGAGCAGAGGCCGTCAAAGGATCGCGATGGAGGCGATCCAAAATGAGCGGAGTTCATATGATATGAAGTATGAGCGGAGTTCTTAAGTCCATTTGGGATGGTATAGTGGTTAACACATAAAAAAGTTGTCAATTTAAGGTCTGAGATTCAAAGCTTGATATAGCTGAGGTAAGTGTCTTCCTCATATGTCAGTCATTATTCAAGGACTAGTAACCATCAGTGATTTATCTCTTTCATATTAACCCTGAGATGAATTAACAAGGGAGGTGTTAACACTGGAACAAGCACAATCTTCTTTTATCAATCTGAGCAGTGTCCTTAAAGTACCTACAAAAATTATGAAGTGTTTGCAGAGTTGCTCATTTATATCAAGTTCAATTTTACCGTCTCTGTCGGATCGCTGAATTTAGATTTTGGGTTGCTTGGATCCTTTTCTAGTCACTTAAAAATCTAGCCTAATCGAAACTTCTCGCATGACTTGGTCTAATCAAATTTATCTGCTTCAGGTCATCTGGACCTCTTTCGGTCACCTATATCTCTAAGTTAATTCATTCACCATAAAGTTAGTTCACACAATATTTTCTAGGATTTAAACAATAACTGTTGCACTTCGAAATATAAGACGGTTTCTCAATCAGGTTTACACTTAGCTATTTAGACACTCCCGACTCAAGAAAGGAAAGCAAGAGCACTCTTCGCCGTAGTCTATTATGTGGTTAGGTGACCATTAAGCTTTTTCTCTTTTCTTGACATCTAGTCACCTGACCTATTAAGGTTGGTTTCACCTTATCAAATTTCTTTCACTTGCAGACTTGACAAGTACATTCGATCACACATAATTTAATTTAAAAATTTTTAATCACACATCAAAATATAGATTTAATGTGTTGCTCTCTGCATTAATAATCATTCCGTGTTTTAGGTTGTGAAAATTAAATTTAAAGTTAGAAAAATAATACATTGTTAAAGTTTAAAATAATACACTTCTATAATATTTCTCCCCTTGAATAACATATTCTTTGCTCCCTCTTTTTCTTAACTCTTTTAATGCTAAGATATCTAGAGAGCTAGAGTGAATAACTTGGATCACTTCTTTCAATTTGATTTACAATGGAAAACTTAAAGTAATACTAACATATTCATTTTACTTGGTATCTACTTCCTTAAGGTGACCAATCCAAAGATCATTTGAGATGCACTATAAAAACTTCCTTTTCATAAGAGAGAAGTTTCATACAAGCTCAAGGGCGAGAATACAAAAAGAGAACACAAGAATACAATAAGAATAAGAAAGTAAATACAAATACAGTGAGCACCTTGCTCCTGATCTCTTATGCTTGGAAATGACTCTTGTTGACTCGGAAATGTAGCAACACTTCGCTCTAAAGAACTAGTGTGAACAACTCTGTCTTCAAATATTCATGAAACACATTTTCTATGGTTACTTTAACATCTCCTAATTGATTGACTTATCCCCAATCATTTGTCACGTCAACTTGTTTGTTCAAAACTTATCAAACGACTCTTGTTCGCCTATCTAATTGATTGGTGAGTTTTATCAATCGATTCAACAACTTCTAATCGATTGCCCCAATCGATTCAGAAGCTTTATATTCTCACGAAAAATCTCTCAATCGATTTCAACACTGCTGTGCTCTTGTGAACAGACTTTAATTGATTGTCCTAATTGATTGGTGAACATAAATTAATTGAGCTAATTGATCAGACATCTTTCTATGTTGTTGCGAAAACACGACCAATCGATTACCCTAATCGATTGGTGAAAGATTGAATCGATTGGCCCAATTGATTCTAAGCTCTTCTACTTTCGCGAAAACTTCTCTAGCTCAATCGATTACGTTGATTGATTGTCTTGGGCCAATCAATTATCCTAATTGATTACCCAACCCAAACTTCCTTAAACAAAGTTTAGGGTTTCTTTGTCCAACCTTCCGTCAACCTTGACTTGTTAGAATTTTTCCACCAAATGTCTGGTCGACCCTTGACCCACTTGGACTTTCTATCTCATGCTAACTTCTCATTGGACTTTCAATCACTAAATATTCAATCAACCTTTGACCCATTTGGACTTTTATCATGCTAGCTCTTATAGGACTTCTATTACCTAGTTCCCAACTAGGTCGTCACTGTCTACCCTCGCTAGGATTTCAATTTTCAAGTTCTCAATTAGGTCTTCACTGTCTAGCCCCACTAAGACTTCCACTGCTTAGTTTCACTCATTAGGATTTTTCCATTGCCTAGTTCCCAACTAGATCTTCACTATATAGCCCTGCTAGGATTTCCACGGTCTATCTTCACTTACTAGGATTTTTCTGTTGCTTAGTTCCTAACTAGGTCTTCACTATCTTACTTCACTCACTAGGGTCTTTCCGTTACCTAACCTCCAGTTAAGACTTTCCATTACCTAACCTTCAATTAGTACTTTCCTAAATAAGTATCCAGTCCTCCCTTGACATGCTCTTTCACATATTGTCAAATATCGAAACTTAAGCTCGAGCCAACTTGAGCTTAGTCAAACTGGTCAACTTTGACCCAAGGATGATTGCATCAACATTTAATTTAAAAATCTTAAATAAAACTTATTAATAGACTTAGGGGGCGTTTGGTTTAGGGGAATAGGAGTGAGGAATGAGAATGAGAATCATTGATTGCTGATCCGGCGGTAAGAATGGGGGACCCACAGATGGGGTCTCGTCCGAGCGGAACCAGAGATTACCCAGCCAAAGGTTTGGGTTTCCGACGCCAAAGCAGAAGAACCGGAGCCGAATGGCCGAGCGGAGGTGTCCGCTCGGCCGGAATCGTGGCGAGGGAACAGTGGTTAGCCGAGCGGCCTATTCGATCGGCTCGGGATATGATATGTCAGCAAAGGCATGATGATTAAACTGCACGCAAGATGGCACTATTAAAGGCCCCATCATCACGTCACGGACAGGTTGATACAGTAGCAGTATGGTCTTATGGATGCCCTTCTGACAGGCCCACACCTAGGCATGGTCGAAAGCAGGTGATCGCTTCGATTGGTGTGCCCAGGTTCCTTCGAGAGGTCTATATAAGGCCTCCATTTCTTCAACCGGAGGTACACAAGTCTACCTTTTCGAAGCCACTTTCTTATTCCTTCGCCTAACTTGAGCGTCGGAGGGCCGTCGCCGGGACACCCCCCGGCTCGGTTTTGTTGCAGGTTCGCTGGAGCACTCGAGGATACAGCAGGGAGCGCCACATCCCCAGCGTCCATTGATACTGGTTCGGACAGGATCAATTTGGCGCCGTCTGTGGGAACACACCTGCATCCGAGCAGAGGCAATGGACGAGGCTGGAAGACTACATACCGTGGCACTCTCACAAGAAGAGTTTGACGCTATAGTCGAGGCGAGGGCAGCCAAGACAGTGGCGCAGCAAAAGGAGAAAGCACAGGCTGAGCGAGCACAACAGCAAACAACCTCGGCTTCAGCAAGCCGGGCGGCGCAAGCAGACCGCCCGGAATATGTTTCAACAGGAGGGTTCCCTCAGGCACTCTTCCGTACTCCCCCAGAAATCGCGCCCGCTCACGGGGAGCAAGGATCTTCATCCGATGAGCCTCCCGTTCGGGATCATAGGAAGGGCAAAGCTCCCCGAGCGAACGCACCACCCGAGCAGGTTCACCGACAGTTCTCTGAAGCCATACATCGGGATCCGTTACCAAAATACTATACACCACCGCCGATCGGAGCTTACAATGGGACGACCGACCCCGACGACCACTTGGGGAAGTTCGACAGCATCGCCACCTTGTATCAATACTCCGATGGCGTGAAGTGCCGGGTATTTCTCACCACTCTATCGGAATCTGCACATAGGTGGTTTCGGAGGCTGCCGAACGGCTCTATCACTAGTTTCCAGGAGTTCCGAAAGGCATTTCTTCATCACTTTGCGAGCAACCGACGTTATCAAAGGACAAGCGTCAGCCTGTTCACCATCAAACAAGAATCAAGAGAATCTCTCCGGGCGTATATACAGCGATTTAATCAGATAGCGATGGACATTCCCACAGCCACCTCGGAGACAATGGTAAACGCCTTCACGCAAGGCCTCGCGGAAGGGGACTTCTTCCGCGCGCTCATTCGCAAACCGCCCAGAGACTACGATCACATGCTACACCGGGCGAATGAGTATATAAATGTGGAAGAGGCGGAGGCTGCCCGGCGGAAGGTAACTCATGTCGAACGTCCGGCCCATGCCGAACGGAAGCAGCCCGCTGCCCATCAGCCACCAAGAGGACCAAGAGTTGAGGCGTCCCGGGCACATCATGCGAAGTCCCCTGTGGTCCAAGAGGTAGCGGCCGAGCGGCCAAAGATGAAGAAAAAGAGGGTATGGACCCCAATGTTTTGCTCTTTCCATAATACTGACTCCCACAACACCCGCGACTGTCGGGGCCTGCCTTCAATCACCCATCCCGTACGACAGGGTGGCCCTCGTCGATCGCCTTCACCCGGCCGCCGACAGTGGCATCAAGAGTCCGTTCGGCGAACATATAGAAGATCTCCCGAACAGCGTTACCCTCCAAGGCATGAAGATCTCTCTCGAAGGTCCAATGAGCTACCTAGGCAGTCCGCTCGGGAAGAGGAGAACAGAAACAACATCTCCCAGGGAGAAATCAATATTATTGCGGGTGGGCCGACCGAAGGAGATTCACACAGGGCGAGAAAGGCAAGCGCCCGACAGCTCAGAATCCATGAGGTGGGTTGCAGCCAAGAAAAGGCGAGCGGACCCGAGATCAGTTTCGGGCCCAAGGATCTTGAGGGAGTTGAAGTGCCGCATGAGGATGCCCTTGTCATCAAAGCGGTGATAGCCAACTACACCATCCACCGTATCTTCATTGACACTGGCAGCTCGGTCAACATCATCTTCAGAAAGGCCTTTGATCAACTACAAATTGATCAAGCCGAGTTGCTGCCCATGACAACCCCCCTCTACGGGTTTATGGGCAATGAGGTTCTTCCGGTCGGACAGGTAAGACTGGCTATCTCCTTAGGGGAAGAACTGCTCCGGAGAACGAGGACAACAAACTTTGTGGTGGTCGACTCCCCTTCATCCTACAACGTGATATTGGGGCGACCGACGTTAAGCGAATTCCGAGCTGTTGTGTCGACGTTCTATCAGAAGATCAAATTCCCGGTCGAGGACAAAATCGGTGAAGTACGGGGAGATCAGTTAGCCGCTCGGAAATGCTATGTGGAAATGGTCCGAGCCGAATCCAGCGCCGCGCGAAAGGCTCCAAGGATAGAGGTACACGCCATAACCGAGAAACCGCTTGCTTTAATTTATGATGAAAAGGAGGAGGTTCAGATTCATCCGAGCCGATCGGAGGCTACAACCTTTATTGCCGCTGACCTGGAGGACGAACAGAAAGAAGAAGTGGTCAAATGCCTCCAGATGAATCATGACGTCTTCGCTTGGTCGACGCATGAGCTGCCCGATGTCTCTCCTAGCATAGCCCAACATAAGCTTCACGTCCGGCCGGACGCTCGGCCAGTAAAACAAAGGAGAAGAGATTTCAGCACCGAGCAGAATATTATTATTCGAGCGGAGGTAGAAAGGCTCTTAGAGGCCGACCACATACGGGAGGTTCAATTCCCAAGCTGGTTAGCAAATGTGGTGCTCGTCTCCAAGGCGGGCAACAAATGGAGGGTGTGTATCGACTTCAGAGATCTGAACAAAGCTTGCCCGAAGGATTTCTACCCTCTGCCCCGAATCGACCAGCTCGTAGATTCTACAGTCGGATGCGAGCTTATATGTATGCTGGACGTCTACCAAGGCTATCATCAAGTGCCGCTCGCCCCGGAGGATCAGGAAAAAGTTAGCTTCGTTACACCGGACGGGACGTATTGCTATACGGTGATGCCGTTCGGACTGAAGAATGCCGGAGCAACATATCAAAGATTGATGAATAGGGTCTTCTGCGAGCAAATCGGACACAACCTAGAGGTCTATGTAGATGACATCCTCATCAAATCCTTCCGAGCGGCCACTTTATGCAAAGATATGGAAGAAACCTTCCGTACACTCAGAAAATATGGGGTCAAACTAAATCCTCATAAGTGTTTGTTCGGAGGACGTTTCTTGGGCTATATTGTGACCGAACGGGGTATTGAAGCTAATCCTAGCAAGGTGAAGGCTCTTCAGGACATGCCACCGCCCAGAAACATGAGGGAAGTACAGAGGCTGACCGGTCGGATTACAGCGCTATCACGCTTCATCTCCAAGACTGCCGACCGGAGCCTTCCGTTCTTCAAAGTCCTCCGCAAAGCTGCAAAGTTCCAATGGAATGAAGACTGCGATCGGCCTTTGAAGAATTGAAGACGTACTTAAACTCCCTACCTGTGCTGGCCAAGCCAGCTGTTGGCGAACCATTGCACATTTATTTATCCTCAACCGAGCAGGCTGTGGTATCAGCGTTAGTCCGGTCGGGAGGTGAGGAGCAACCTGTATATTTCCTTAGTCATATCTTGAAAGATGTTGAAACCCGTTACACCGGACTCGAGAAGTTGGCCTTTGCTCTGGATCTCGCTGCTCGGAGGCTTCGTCCCTACTTCTTGGCGCATACTATTATCGTCAAGATCAATAGCCCTATAGCACGCGTACTACTGAATCCCGAGGCTTCCGGACGGCTTATCAAGTGGACGACCGAGCTAAGTGAGTTCGACATATAATATCAGCCCCGCTCGGCAATCAAAGCCCAAGCCTTGGCAGATTTTGTGACCGAAGTACAGAACCATGAGTCAGAGGCCATGTGGAAAGTCTTCGTGGATGGATCATCCACCCGCATGGGGAGCGGAATCGGGATCATATTGCTTGCTCCACAAGGCGAACGGATGTCTCTATCCGTTCGACTCGATTACAGGGCGACCAATAACGAAGCAGAATATGAAGCCCTTATTGTTGGATTGCAAGTCGCTCGGCACGTGGGCGCCGGCCGAGTAACACTCCATTCGGATTCTCAGTTGGCTGCTCAGCAAATCTCAGGGATTTTCGAGATAAATTGTACAAGGCTCAAGCTCTACGTGGAGGCTATTGAAAAACTTAAGCTCAACTTTAAGGAGGTGATTATTCAGAAGATCCCCCGGGCGGAGAATCAAGTGGCGTATGAATTGGCCAAGCTGGCAAGTGCGTTATCCCCGGTCGGCTCTCAGAAGCCGATCGAGCAAGTAGCTTTAGTGGCACATGTCGATCGGATGGAGGGCATCACATACCCGAGCGACTGGAGGACAACTATTGTGGAGTTTCTGCGCTCGGGAGCTACCCCCTCCGACCGGGAAGGAGCTCATTTACTGAAGCGAAGGGCTAGTCGATTCACCCTCGTAGGAGATCAACTCTACAAGAAGGCCTTCTCCCGTCCGCTTCTAAAATGCGTCAGCTGGGAAGATGCCGAGTACATCCTTCGAGAAGTGCACCGAGGTTCGTGCGGTGGACATCCAGGCGGACGGTCATTAACCAGGAAGATTTTGCTAGCCGGGTATTTTTGGCCAACACTTCAAAAGGATGCTGCCCGGACCGTTGCAAACTGTCTATCCTGTCAGAAGTATCACAGCATGTCCCACCGACCGGCAGAGGAGATGAAAGCATCAACTGTGGCCTGCCCGTTCGATCAATGGGGGATGGACATCGTGGGACCCTTCCCCATGGCCACCGGGCAGCGGAAGTTCTTATTGGTGGCGGTCGACTACTTCTCAAAATGGGTAGAAGCTGAGCCACTTGCAAAAATATCCGAGCAGATGGTTAAAAAGTTCATATGGCAAAATATCATATGCCGCTTTGGCATCCCAAGACGACTCGTCTCCGACAACGGACGTCAATTCACTAGGAAGCTGCTCGGGAAGTGGTGCGAAAGTTATGGCATCGAGCAGCACTTCACATCGGTGGCATACCCCCAGAGTAACGGTCAAGCCGAGGTAACCAACCGGGAGATTCTCAGAATTTTACGGGCTCGGCTCGACCATGAAGGAGGCAGTTGGGTAGACGAACTGCCGGGCGTCCTATGGGCTCTCCGCACGATACCAAAGGAGGGAACGGGCGTCACTCCATTTCACTTGGTATATGGAGGCGAAGCAGTCATCCCGATTGAAGTAGGGGTGGAGTCCGTTCGGGTACAAAATTATGATGAAGATAACGCCGAACGGAGGAGCATGGAGCTAGACTTGGTCGAAGAGGAAAGAGCTAAAGCGTCCGTCCGGCTGATGGCGTATCGGCAACGTATGAAACAGAACTACAACCGGCGCGTGATCCCCATAGCCTTTCAAGTAGGCGACCTAGTTTGGAAGAAAGTCAAGCCGGTCGGAGATGTCGGCAAGTTGGAAGCTCCCTGGACAGGACCCTTTGAAGTGGTCGAGAAGCTCCGTTCGGGCGCTTATTACCTCAAGGATGCAGAAGGTCGGATGCTGGATCGGCCATGGAGTGCAAATCACCTTCAGCCATATAGAGCTGGGTGAGAGGTGTGCTTTTGCTCTATTTTGTGTAAATTCAAAATAGCTGTACTCCTTTTATCGCAGGAAACAAATTATTCCCAAGGCATTCTGTGTTCATAGCCGAACGGTTGGTTATCTGAAGGCCCCGAGCTGCTCAGCCGGAGGTATATTGTACGAGCCAAAGGCTCAATTCCGAAGACCCTGTGCCGTTCGGCCAGGTAAACGTTGTCCAAATTAGGCTTAAAAGCTCGACGAGCTCCGTCGTTAAAGATCGAGAGCCGCGCCGACCGGCTATAAATATCCGCGCTGACGAGCTCCGTCGTTAAAGATCGAGAGCCGCGCCGACCGGCTATAAATATCCGCGCCGACGAGCTCCGTCGTTAAAGATCGAGAGACGCGCCGACCGACTATAAATATCCGCGCGAAAAACCAACGAGCACAATCGTTAAAAATCGAGAGTCGGTCCGGCGACTATAAATACGCCGGGCGGACAAACGAATATCAGAGAATAAGAAACCGCGGAAACCACAAGTATTAAAACATTTAGGCCCGCTCGGGCGTTGGTCCTTCGATACTTGGCGTTTGTTGACTTCACACTGGATAGATACGTGCAGAGCGAGTAGGCCCTCCCGCTCGGACTTTGTTAAGCTGATCGGCCGCATGACGGAGAACATTTTGAGCATGACTGACTCTAAGCATAAACGTTAAGCAAACAGAAGAATATTATGGATAATGATCAGGAAGACGCAAGCAAAGACATAATTGCATTAAAAGGAAAGCATGCCGGACGCCAAGTACAAAAAGTTGCGCTGGGCGTAAGAAACGCAAAAACAAGATAGAGACGAGGAACACTCTTCACTCGGGGTCTTCGAAGTTGAAGAAATCGCCCGGAATGTCGTCTGTCATGGCCGCCAGATCGGAGGCGGGAATGTGCATTCCCGCGGGAAGGTGGCCACCCTTCTTCAAATAGGCCATAGTGACCCTAACGGCCTCAGCAAAGGTTGAAGAGACGCTGTCGCCAAATTTCGTGTCGAACCTCTCCGAGCGGAGGTAATCTTGACGTGCAGCAGCCAGACGACTTGGCTCCCCTTCCTTGTACTTTCTGAGCGCCGCCCGGGAGGCAATTAGTGAATCCTGAAGAACTTTCTGGTCCACCTCCGCTTTAGTGCGTTCAGCTGAGCACCCATCCCGTTCGGTAGTTAGTTGGGCTTCCAGCTCCTTAGATCGCTGATCTAGGGCTCGGACTTCAACTTTCATCTTGTCCAGATCAGCGATCGCCCGCTTCTTCCGGCTACTTGCGCGCTTCACGTCTTCGTCGCGTTTCTTCACCAAGCCTTCAAGTTGAGCCACCTCTGTAGCCAGGTCGGCGGCCTTCTTCTGTTCGGCCTCGCGGGCTTGTTTCTCCCGCTCGGCCGATGGACCCCCCGAGACTTGGAGCTTTTCCATAAGATCCTCCAGCTCGGCCAGCCGATGGCTAATGGCGATTTGCTCAGCCCAATGCTGTAAGGGAAATAATAAAATCAGGAGTCGAACAGTAGCATGACACAGGAAGAAAAATGAACCTACCTGAGTGGCCTGCTGCATGTGGTTATCGCCGAGCTGCTTGGGCGTCATAAGGGCCACCCGAATCTGGGCGTCCTCGAAAAGTTTGGCGAGCGGACCCGTCAAGGTTATTTCATGAACGGCGCTTGATGGCCGATCGACAGATAATAAATATTCCTCCGACGGGAATCGAAGGGTAGTCTTGATGGTCGGGTGGCCGGCCGGCACTTCCTCAGCCGCAGTCGCCTGGCCCGAGGACTCCCCTATGGTTGAAGTTTCGCCTAACTGTCGTAAGCGATGACGAGTCCGTGGAGGAGAGCCAGAGGGCTGTGCGGTGGGCGAGGCCACGGGGGTCCTGATCTGCGAAGGCGTGCGATCTGGAGAAGCGATCTCGATCGGCACCTGAGGTTCGCCCTCTGGGGTTGGCGGAAGGCTGGACTCTCTTCGACGTTTCAGCCGAACTTCCCGTGGTGAATCCCCGACCGGGGGGACTCCCAGCTCAGCTGGAGCAGAGGAAACAGGATCCGCCTCAACCTCCGTGGAAGCGGGTTGGGTAACTTCTGTTTCAGGGGCGGACTGCGTCCCCCCCCTCTCCTGCATCTGCCGAGCGGCTGGGGATAAGACCCCGCTCGGCAAGTTCTTTTTTGGTAGCCGCCTCAATTTCCACGGCCTTCAATTTCAGATGATCGGTAGCCTTGGAGCGCCACATGACTTCAGCTGCAGTAGAAGAAATTAAAATCAGTTAGACAAAAAAGGCGAAGGGAGTAAAGAGTCCTTACCCATGCGGTAGGGGAGATTGGCCCGAACGGGAGATAATCCAAAAATGTACAACACCCCCTTGAGAAGCAACTGGTCGATCTGACCGGACAAGCAATTTGCCGCAGGATTGCTTCTGAATTTGCCGAGCTCCGGCTGGGTAGGCACAGCGGTCTGCCATTTGGTTCGGAATGCTGGCCGCTCGGGAAGTCGTATATAGAAGAAGAACTCCCTCCAGTGCTTGTTGGAGGTCGGCATGTTCTCAAAAAATTTGAAGCCTATTTACTTTGGAAAATAAAAGTACCCAACTCGGATTGTTTGGGATAGAAGAAGTAGTGGAATATTTTGGGGTCAAGTGGGATACTGTGCAGCCTAAAGAGGACGACAACCCCGCTCAGTAGCCTAAAGGAATTCGGCACAAGTTGGCCAAGCGGGATGCGGAAATAATTACAAACCTCCAAAATAAATGGATGAGTAGGAAATCTAAGGCCGCCCTGGAATTGGTCCAGAAAAAAACAAATAGTACCGATCGGCGGGTTATGGGGCCGGTCGGTCGGGCCGGCTACAACTATTTCATGATCGTGCGGGATCCCGTAGGTCCTAACAACGAGCCGGGCGCACTCCTCATCTAACCTACTCTCCATACTCATATACTACAGACCGTAAACCTCGGTAGCGGGTGCAGAAGTGCTCGCCATGATTAAAGAAGGGAAGAAAGCCCAGCAATACTCGGAAACAAGGGGACGAGAGAAGAGAAGAAGCTTATTGAGGGAAGATCAAAGGAAAGAAGCCCAGGAACTCGAAAACCACCGGAAAACAAGCACGGGGAGTCGCCGGAGTAAGCTAGTAGCAGGCAGCTTCGGCAGAGGACGCGCGATGAAACAGAGAGTGCGGCGTGAAGGCCAGAACAAGGGCTTTATACAAACGAGACCGCTCAGCCTCGTCCGTCGGATGAAGGGCACAAGAGACGAGGTCATCATCTAACCGTGCATTTCAAAACAAAGGGCGTCCCATCGTACGGAGCGTCACCGCCACTAGAGACAAGCCACGTGGCGCTCTGTCACCAAGCGCAATTAATGCGCCCATACCGCGCATGCTTCGGCTTAATAAAAAAGACTTGCGCGATTTTCAAGAGGATTTAGACAGGCAAACATCCACGTTGGGCGCCAAGGCATACAAAGCGAACAGCCGAGCGGATAAATTTGGCATGAGGGCTGAACGGCTCAAGGGATATCAGCAGCAGCGATAAGGCAACGACTGCCCGCTCGGACACACAGTCCAGTCAGTCGGACTCACTGCCTCCTTCGACTAGACTTGAAGGGGAGGCAAGTGATCCGGCGGTAAGAATGGGGGACCCACAGATGGGGTCTCGTCCGAGCGGAACCAGAGATTACCCAGCCAAAGGTTTGGGTTTCCGACGCCAAAGCAGAAGAACCGGAGCCGAATGGCCGAGCGGAGGTGTCCGCTCGGCCGGAATCGTGGCGAGGGAACAGTGGTTAGCCGAGCGGCCTATTCGATCGGCTCGGGATATGATATGTCAGCAAAGGCATGATGATTAGACTGCACGCAAGATGGCACTATTAAAGGCCCCATCATCACGTCACGGACAGGTTGATACAGTAGCAGTATGGTCTTATGGATGCCCTTCTGACAGGCCCACACCTAGGCATGGTCGAAAGCAGGTGATCGCTTCGATTGGTGTGCCCAGGCTCCTTCGAGAGGTCTATATAAGGTCTCCATTTCTTCAACCGGAGGTACACAAGTCTACCTTTTCGAAGCCACTTTCTTATTCCTTCGCCTAACTTGAGCGTCGGAGGGCCGTCGCCGGGACACCCCCCGGCTCGGTTTTGTTGCAGGTTCGCCGGAGCACTCGAGGATACAGCAGGGAGCGCCACATCCCCAGCGTCCATTGATATTGGTTCGAACAGGATCAATTGCCATTGTTAATGTTTGGATTATAGGAATAGGAATACAAATAAGGGAATGGATCCTTGAAATTGGGTAATAACTCATTCCCATGTACCTCCCCTTCAATGAGCCATTACCCTATTTTCATCAATCAAAATATTCCTTTATTCCAAAAATGCCCTTGACCTAAAACTAAAATTTTCTCCCTTAATATTAAATATCAAAATATATTTATTTATTTATTTATTCTTTCATATCACTTCTCTCTCCTTGTTCTCTCTCATCATATTTTCTCTCTCATCATATTTTCACACACTCTCTCTCCTTTATCTCTCCTATTACACTCTCTTTCCTCTCTCTTTTTTTTCTCACTACACTTTCTCTCTTATCATATTTTCTCTCTTCTCAATCTCTTCCATCGCACTCTCTTCCTTTTTTTTTCTCATAATATTTTCTCTCTCCTCAATCTCTCCCATCACATACTTTTTTTTTCTCATCACACTTTCTCTCTCCTCAATCTCTCTTGTCACACTCCCTCTTTTTCTCTCTCATCATACTTTCTCTCTCCTCAATCTCTCCCATCACACTCATTGTTCTCTTTCACTTTCTCTCTCATCATACTTTCTCTCTCATCATACTTTCTCTCTCATCATACTTTCTCTCTCCTCAATCTCTCTCATCACACTCTCTCTTCTTATTTTTTTCTCATTATATTTTCTCTTTCTTCATCCTCCCCATCATACTTTCTCTCACATCATATTTTCTCTCTCATCTTCTCTCATCATGCTCTCTCCTATCACACTCTTTTTCTCTCATCATACTTTCGCTGTCTTCATTTTTTTTTCATTACACTTTCTCTCTCATCATACTTTCTCTTTCATCATTCTCTTTCATCATATTTTTCTCTCACATTCATCTTTCTCTCACATATAATTTTTTCTCTTATTTTCCTTTAAGGGTAAAAAAGAAAATTTTGATTTATTCCGATAGAAAATATGCAACTAACCAAACATTGCTTTTAAGAGTGATATTCATGCTCATACTCATTCTCATTCCAGACTACAATGATTCTCATTCCGATTCCTATTCCTAGGAAAGAATCAAACATTCCCTTAGACTTATAAAATTCAATCCAAATCAAAATTCATGTATTCGTGAGACTCTCTTGATTATAACCATGTCTTTCCATCTTAATTCCACAATCTATTTAGCTCCCATTGTGAGTTTTTTTTTAAATTTCTTTAGTTTTAATACTATAACACAAATCCTAAATATTAAAAATTAAATCCTAAGTTCAAAAAACAATAAAATATATAGTTGGTGTATGTGTGTATATATAGCTTTTTTTGAATGAGACAAACACTTCTGGCTTAAGGCATAGGGCCCAATAAAATTGAAGTCATTATTATTATAAATTTTTGAAATGGATGAGTCATCATTATTTTTGTAAAATCTTTAATTGTTAAGCTATCCCTTTTAATTTAACGTTGATATATGCATGTTGCTTCGATTCCCCTTCCCATTTACACCTTCCATCTATCTCTTATTTTCATATAAATTGCATTCTCTTATTTTCTCCTAAAACTCTAACATATTTTATAAGATCCAATTTTATTTTATTTTTTCCACTATATTTTGTAATTAGACAACACTAATCCATTTAATTATATGCCTTATTTATAAGAATATATTATTTTTTTAAAGAAATAAATCCTCCATCCTTGTTGAATGAAACAGGATGAGAATTTTTTTTTAAAAAAAAAAAATATTAAAGATCTAAAGAACCTTGGGACGGTCTTAGAGATAAACAATGGTTTCAAAATATAGGGATGTAAATGAATCAAACGGTTCACGAACTATTCGAAGCTCGATTCGATAAAAAGTTCGTTCGAGTTCGTTCATTTATTTTATCGAGCCGAGCTCGAGTTTGACAGTTTTATCGAACTGAGCTCGAGCTTAAGGATATTCGACTTATGAGCTCGTGAACATATTAGTTTATAGGCTCACGAGCAAAAAAAAACGAACCTTAAAATGAGCCTTAAACCGAGCCAAAAAATAAACTCTAAAACGAGTCAAAAAAACGAACTCTAAAACAAGCCTTAAAATGAGATTTAAAATGAGTCAAAAAATGAGTTGTAAAACGAGCCAAAAATGAACTCTAAATGAGCCCGAGCTCGCTTAACGAGTTAGGCTCGTTAACTTTGATATAGCTAATAACGAGCCGAACTTGAACTGTTCGCGAGCTTGTTAATTCTAAAACGAGCCGAGCTCGAGCCTTGTGATAAAATCTCGATTCGAGATCGAGCCGAGCTCGAACCTGAATATAATTTAAACGAATCGAGCTCGAGCCTAATATTATTCGATTCAATTCGACTCGTTTACATCCCTATCAAAATGTATAAAACAAAACGTTGTCTATTTGTTGAGATGAGATTTTAAATGTCCTTAGACAAGAAGGCGTATTTTAAGAAAAAGTTATGTGATTTGGTAAATTACTTTTAAGAATAATCCTTGACAGAATCCTTTTCAATTGTTTTAATTCATAATGCTTCAAGCAACATAACTAATGCAGTCGCAGGAGTCTGCGATCCACATCCAGCAATTTCTTCTCCGACCATGCCAAACTAACTCATGCAAGATCCACCGACAGCAGCGAGCCTTGCGAGCGGCCCGATGGCGAGCGAGTTGATGTAAGTGCAGGGCTCCAGCATGGACGACTCCCACCGCTGGTCGTTGAAGTTATCGTACCGATCCGGCCCGCCGACGATCGCCCCGGTGAGCTCATTCGGGTTGGCCTGGTCCTTGTTGAACCACTTCACGAAGCTCATCGGGCAGGCGACCGCCTTCCCCTCCTCCGCCGACATCACCGGCACCGACGCCCCGCGGTGGTGCGCCTGCGTCGGCGAGTTCTTCCCGAACCCGACCATGTAAGACCTCCCCCTCGGGTTGCTCCCCAACAAATAGTCCATCAGTCTCTTAGCGAACTCCTCGAGCCGACAGGGTTCGATTCGTTGGGTCCCACATGACACGGTCTGGTTGCTCTTCATCAGGATGCGACCGTACACGTCGAGTAAGAAGGCAGTGCTGGTCACGTACTGTGTGTTCGCTCCATCTCGTAGATGAATCAGTCCTCCTGCATCAAGTTAATTATATATATAGACAATGCTATTGATTAATTAATTAATTAATTAATTACCTGGAGAAATGTAGATCTGTCGAAATGCAGTGTCAGGCAGCACTGCACAGACGAAGTTATCGGCTTGCGTTTTGAAGTCATTAAGCCCGAGCTGTCCGGTTAAGTGTAGGCCGGTGAGGAGAACTTGAGCGCCGGCGTACTTTAGGTCCCAACTGAACTCGGCCACGCTCGCGGATATGCCCTCTTTGATGTGGCTTCGGTATTTGGGGCTTTTGGTGGCGACGTAGAGCCACGAGGCTGCCCACAGCAGTTCATCATTATAACCAGAGAAAGAACAGTAGAATGGGCATTCCCCATCGTAGGTCCCTTTGTAATTCCTAGCAAATTCATATAGCTGCATGCGAGGAGAGAGAGAGAGACGTTAGAGAGAGAGAGGAAGAAGAAGACGTTACTGATAGTACTGAAAATCCTCCTCACCAGCTTTGCTTTGTTAAGAAGGCTTCTGGAGTAAGTATGGTTGTGCTTCCTGAACACCACGGAGGCGGCGGCCATGGCGGCGGCGGTCTCCGCCGCGATCTCTGTTCCCGGCGTCTTCTCGTCGATCTTGTAAAGCGTTCTCGGAGTCTTCATGTTCTCCGGCCGAACCCAGCAGTCATGGTCGGCCACCGGATCTCCCACCTGAACCCATAATTGATTCTTCTTGGCACTGGCTTTCAGGAAGTAATCCGTTCCCCAGCGTATGGCGTCCTGCACACTCTCCATTTCTCCGGCGGCACGGAGCTCCGGGCCGAAAGCGAGCGCAGTCCAGGCCAAGGTCGTGACGGTGAAAGCCATCGGCAGTCCGTACTTGACGTTGTCTCCTGCGTCGTAGAACCCCCCGACGAGGTCCACCTGCACTCGACGATCGATATATCAAACACAGAATTATATTCTAACAATTAATTATATCAATGATAATGGCGATGAGATTAATATTATATATTAGGAGGAAGGAAGCTAAGCCCAACGTTGCCGAGCTTTCCGTCGTCCAGGCCGGAGTCGCCTCTCCAGGGAATCCGAGAGTCGGGCGGGAGCTTCCCTGACCTCTGAGCGTCGAGAAAGAGTATGGACTTTGTGAGGGCGTCCTTGTAGCTGAATTGGCCTCGCACCATGGCGGCGGTGTTGAAGGAGAAGAGAGTCAAACATGCAAGAATGAGAGTTGCTGCGGTTTCTCTTAGATTTCTCCTCATTTTGATTTCCCTGAAGATCATGCAAAAAGGAAGAGGTGCAATAGGATTGGGAGGATGGAGATTGAGGGAAGAGTGGAGGGCATTTTAAAGGGTAATTAAGGTGAGTGGGATTGGTTGCGAGAATCCCAACTGTTTTTTGCTTTAATTAGGAGCGATCTGTTATGGTTTTACAGGCGCCACGCCTTATTAAAGAGGGTTTTAGTTTTTAATGACAGGAATTAGGGTATTATATAAAATGAGAATGTGAGATTTCCTTTTCTTTTCTATTTTTTTGTTGAGCAGTGAATATCGCTCATCCTAAATGATTCAGTATTATCAGCCTTTCGGTAAGATATAGACAAATAAATTATGAGAATATTTTATCCTACACAGTGATCCTTTATGTGGGGAAAGATTTTTTTTTAGTTCATTAACATATCAATTAAATTATCTTAATTTTCTTTTATTCTATTTTTATTTTAACTAATTTATAATGGATTGTGCAATTGTATGGTTAAGTGATGCAAGGGGGATGCGTGATGCGGAATATCAAAGCCTAAAGTTTTGGGATTATTTTGATTTTTGGGACTATAATTTTTAATTCGGATTGGGTCACAGAATGTGTAATATATCAAATCAAAATTAGTTCAGATATCTACATTTGATATCCTAGTCTTACACCCTAAAAACATCGTTTAAAGTATTGTCAGAGGCTCCCTAGGATTTTAGTCTTTTTTTTATTAAGGTTATTTTTATCTTTTACATAGTTAGGATTTTAGACTATTTAAAAATTTGCTTAGTTGATGTTAGGGTATTATCTTTATTTGAGTTGATATTATTCAGTTAAACCAAGAGAAGAATTCTCCATCAAGGTTGGCATGTTATTTAGATATGTTAAGGAAAAGATTTGAATTAGAGTTGCTCGTGTTATTGATGTGTGTGTTAAATTGTGTTATGAACGAAGGATATTCACATATCTCTATAATGATATGATATTGTCCACTTTAGGTCTAAACTCTCATGACTTTGATCTTGGGTGTAGGAGCGTTGCGGCCGGCTAGAAGGGGGGGTTGGATAGCCTGCAAACACAAAACAAAACCAACCCTTCTCGAACTCTTAAACTAATACTTGCATAAAGAATAAGCAGAAAATAAATAGAACATTAAAAGATGAGGCACAAGTATTTACTTGGTTACAACCGATGTGGTTGTTAATCCAAGGAAGTTGAAGCACTAAATACTCCTTCAGGCGGAGAAGCCTCTTACAACGTTGAAGCGCAGAAAATAGAAGCTTAACTCTAAATTACAACACACAAGCGTTGGAAGTGAATTTCTGAGTTCGTCCTTTTCTTTTTTCCCTGTGGATGGTTAGTAGATCTAGATTTACAAAGTTTCTTGATCTTCTTACCATCATTACCATTTCCTCGTCATCGAGAGAAGATTTCGACTCAGGTTCGTCTCTCGAAGCTTTGAGGGCGACGTTGTTCTTGGGCTCCTTCGAACCTGCACATCTTGATTCGTGCACTTCAAAAGTCGAGAAAAATTCTTCTAATGAAATTTTTTCTAAGTCTTTTGAAATGTAAAAGGCATCTACTAGTGATGTCCATTTTGAATTTCTCGGAAACGAATTTAACGCGTACCTTAACGAATCTCGGTTACTTACATTTTCTCCGAGATTCGACAGTCCGGTGATGATCTCTTTGATTCTTGAGTGCAGATGCGCAACTGTCTCGTCTTCCCCAAGTCATAGGCTGGTGAGCTGATTGCGAAATAGATCTCTTCTAGCGAGCTTGGCTTCAGACATTCCTTCGTACAGCTCAAGGAACTTCTCCTAAAGTTCCTTTGCCGAGTCGTAGTTCCCGATTCGATTGACTTCTTGTGGCGGAAGAACGCTTAACAGATGATATTCTGCTTTACTGTTCGCCACAAAGTCAGCCTGCTCCTTTTTCGTCCATTGATATTTTTCCTTACCCTCGGAGCTACAAAGCCAAGTTCCATTGTTAAAATTAAATCAAAATCTATTGTGAAAAATACCTGCATCAGTTTTTTCCAGGTTGCGAAATCCCCTTCGTATTTTGGCGGGTGGATGCTTGGTCCGGCCATTATGTTTGCTTCGATTGTCAGTTAGTCCTCCTGAAGCGCCTTGGCTCTGATACCACTTGTAGAACCATTGGCGTCCGGCTAGAAGGGGGTTGAATATCGCTATAAAACAAAAATAAAAATACCCTTCTCGAACTTTCAACAAAACACTTGCATAAAATAAATTGAACAAAAACTAAAGAAAGGAAGAGGCAAAAGGATTTACTTGATTACAACCAATGAGGTTATTAATCCAAGGAATGTCGTACTAGTATCTCCTTTGGGCGGAGAAGCCTCTTACAGCAGTGAAAGCGCAAAACAAAGAAGCTAATCTAAAACTGAAGCATACAAGCGTTGGAAATGAATTGCTCTGAGTTGTTGAAAAGCTTCTGGACCAAGGCTATATTTATAGCCTTGGTTGGGGCGCCCTGAGGGTTCCGAACGTCCTGGGGGAATAAAACTTTATCCCCCAACGTTCAGATCAAGTCAAAACTCAATCTGGTCAAAAGTCAACTCCGGGCGCCCCGGTACGCTCCGGGCGCCCTGGGCGGGAAAGTCACTTTTTCCAGCCTGAGTCTCCTGCTCCGGTTCCATTCGCCTTAGACCGAGTCTTTCGCTCGCTTGGGTGATCTCTGCCATCCGGAATAGGGCTCACCCGAATCCAACTTCCGATCTTCTCGAGTAGGCTTCCGCTCCGGCTTCTCGCCCCTCGGAATTGCCACGTGGTTCCTTCTCGTCTGCCAGCGTATTCATCCGTAGTCTTCGTCCCTCAGTCGCACCCCGTACCGACCTTCTCGGTAACTACATCTCTTGCTCCTCGAGCAGTCTTCCGCTCTGGCTTCTCGTCCCTCGAAACCACCGCACGCTTCCTTCTCGTCTGCCGGTATACTCTTCCGCAGTGCCTCGTCCCTCGGACGCACCGCGTGTCGTCATTCTCGCTAGCTGCGTCTTCTGCTCAACTACTTGTGCTCCTAAACTCCTACACATTTAGACACAAGGTTAGAAAAATACATGACCTAACTTAACTTGTTGATCACACCAAAACAACCTTGGGGTTCCAACATTGGGCTCTATCCGAAATGTCTCATTTCAATAGAGATATCTTACATCCTTTTAAACCTATAATCTTTTCCATATCTTTCTAATGTGGGACTTTGATTTAATCTCTAACAATCCTCCCCTCAAACGAAGGACCACCATTACTCTCATGGTTTGGGCTTTTCCGCTAGCATTGTAGGATCGTAAAGTCACTAGAGGGGGCAGGGGTGAATAACAATTTTTTAAAATCGAGAGTAAATTACACAGCAAAGAAAAAGACTAGAAGGAAAAAAAATAATCACACGCTAACACAAGTAGATTTTACTTTGTTCGGAGCCTTCAACGACTTCTACTCCAAGGTCTGCAGTAGTCGAGCGCTTTCATTCGGTAATCCTCTAATAGTTCGAATGATTACAAAAGTTAAGTACAAGAACTAAAAACAATGTTACCGACAATAGAGAAAATAAGAAGATCTTGATCGTAAGTTGTCGGAGGAGCTTTTCCGGAGCAGTACACAAGAATGAAAGTCGTAGAAGATGTTGTTCTGAATCTGTTGGTCGAAGACCCTTATATAGGCCCATTCTGAGCGCTTGGACCATTGTTAACGTGGTGATCTCTAGTTGAAACTTCATCCACGAAGTTTATCCACTTTTGGGCGCCTGGACCCCTTCCGGGCGCCTGGACCATTTATGTGAGTTCGACCAGTTATCACACTCCAACTCAGCTTTGGGATAACTTTTGCGGTCCGGGCACCTGGATCAATTCCGGGCACCTAGATCGTCCAAGTACCTATGGCACCCACCTGGGCAAGCTGGTCCGAGAGCTCGGACCAATTCCGGGTACCCGGATCCCTTTCGGGCGCCAGGATCAGCTCCGAGCACCCGGATCCCTTCCGGGCGCCCGGACTTCTTTTCTTTTCAGATTGAATTCCTGCAAAAATAAGTTAGTCTAGACAAGTAAAAATATATTTGTCCTACAAAACCTAGTTATCACAACATAATAAAATAGGAGTAGTAATTAGATTCTGTCTCCTCGAGATCATGATCTAGTCAAAGTCTTAGCTTAGGTTTTTAAATGGACCTAAGCTGGACTGATGCCTACAGTTCCCTCAACGGGGAACACGCTATCACTGGATCTATCCCCCAGTTCCTTTTCTCCACTTACCAACACTACAATAGAAATAATTTTCTGTAGCGTGCAACTATGCTATCCGCAGCGCGCATCGCATGCTGCACAATTCCATGCTATTAAAAGTCATAACACACTCACAGCGCATGGCCACGCACTACGGTAAATTGCATTTGTTGCACACAGCCGCAAGCTGTGGTAAATTGAATTTGCAGTGCGTCGCTGCGCGTTGCGGTAAATTGCAGTCGCAGTGCGTAGTTGCGCACTGTAGTTAATATCATTCGCAGCGCGTAACCGCACTCTACGGTTAATTACATATAAATAAAAAAATATCACATATAATTATCAATATCGTATAATTATCACTAAAGGAATAACTATATTATAGGCATATAAAAATAAAATAAATAAATATCATATAATTTGTCTTTCCAATAAGAATAACTGTGTTACAGGTTGATAAGGTAAAAAAATTATGAGCAGTAAGCCTTTCCTCTCCTTCTATGCTTATCTGAATTAGTGCAAGTAGTTTAAAGTCCACATTGATTTCTGATGGTTGCGTTGGTTCTTCTAACTCTTTTACATTGGAATACATAAAATAGTCACAATATTAATAGATCACTCGATTCTCATAGGCTAACATTCATGAGACTAGTCCTATAAGAATTAAACGACATAAGTTAGCATTAGATAACCAATCACTAATTCATGTGTCTGAAAAGAATCAAACGATATTTTTCTTATTCTGAAATAAAGGGAGTTAGAAGCACATTGATAATATAACAGAATTTTTTTTTTGATGAGGGGCATTTACTAACCTTCTGTTCTTTTACAATTAAAATCTGATCGGCTTGATGCTCCCCAACTGCAAAGAAAGACAGATAAGATATTAACATGATCAAGAAAAACACAAACATAAATAAGAAACAATTACCAAGCATTATAAATACATAGAGAAAAAAGTATAATGCAAGAAAAAAAGAACAAAATGCAATGGAAAGAGAATGAGGATTAGCAAATTTCTACGCAAGATTTATCAATCCACCTTCTCCATAAGAATTCTCGAATAGTAGTCGTATGAGTTGAATCCAAAACTAAGAATACATGCAAGAAGTAGGAAAAAGAGTTGCCTACCTTTCTAGCAAATTTCCCCTTCTATCTACTTTTGGATGGAAACATAAATAGGGAAAGGAGATCCAAGTTGCTCCGTTCCTTCTTACTTTTTCTTCTTCAACCCAATAGATAAGGAAATTTAATTGCTTTAATTTCCCTCTCTCTCCAATACTTTTACTCCTTCACACCTAAGTAGGCACACCCTTGACCTTTGTTCACCTCTCAAGTTCCATACTCTTTCTAACTCCTAACCACAAACAACTTTCTTAATCTCTAATCACCAACCATTTTCTTTTAATCACTTTCTTGAATGCTTCCAAAGTTCAGATATGTTAAAAAGTTAAAACTATATGTGTTTATTCTTTTAATTTGCCCTCACCTAAATTTACTTACCTCTATTTGTAGTTATGGTAGGAAATGGAAATAAAGCAACAACATAGCATTGCTATTCCATAATACACAAGTATAGAATCACATAAATTAGAAATATAATAAGACTAAGTAGAAGTATAAAATTCCTTTTACCTACTAAGTAGAAGTAGACTAATTAGAAATACAACAACATAGTGATTATATGAGCAAGTTTTCAGTTATAGAATTCCTTTTACCTTCTAAGCAGAAGTATCCCTTTTAAATTGTTATCATTATCACCTATTGTAAGATCTCCCAAATTATTATTAACTTAAGGACTAAAGGCACAAATAGGTTTAACTATTACATTTAGGATTATCATACCTCCGCAGCATTGAAGATGAACCTTTGTCTGTCAAAAACCAACAAGACCAATGGCAAAGTATCTTGCGTTTCCATGTCAATTCCAAAGATCTACAATAAAAAGCAATTATATTCCAAAGTATCTTTTTACTTTTTAAGAATTTTATCCAAGTGAACCTTGAGTAATCATCAATTATTACTAGATAATAAAAATTTCCATTAATAGATTTTATCCCATGTGAGTTAAATAAACCTATGTGTAATAATTCAAGTGTTGAATTGATTTGAATTTTATTAGTTGGTTTGTGGGTTGATTTGGTTTGTTTTCCTTATTGACAAGCATTACAAATTGTTAAGTCTAAGTTAAGTAATTTTGGTAGTCCTCTAACTAAGTCATTTAATTTGGTGAGATTTCTAAAATTAGTATGAGACATTCTCCTATGCCACAACTAGGTTTTCTCTTTTTGTGTCAAGTGACACTTAAGTGAGGAGCTAGCTAGGTTAATTGTATAAATGTTATTATTCTTCAGCCCTTTTAATTTTATTGTAGGGTCTTTCATATGTTTAATTAAACATTCAGTGGATGTAAACCTAGTCTTATATTCTTAATCACATAATTGACTAACACTGAGTAAATTAAATTTAAAATTTTTGATAAGGAGTACTTTATTTGTAATAAAATTAGATTATAATTCAATGTTATATATTCCAATTACCTTCAATTTACCATTGTTTTCAAAGGCAATTGTTTTTACTCTTTTGAATTTTAACTTTATGAACATTATTTGATCACCGGTTATGTGTCAGGAGCAATCACTGTCCAATATCCTTTTAGATTCCAAAAAAAATTAGGAAAAATAAACTTTTAGCTCTAAGTGTAAACTTAATTCTGATTTTAATTTTAATTTAATTTATTTTGATTTAATTCAATTTATTTTGATTTAATTCAATTTATTTTATTTTATTTTAAGTTAATTAATTTAATTTAATTCATTGTAATTTAATGTTTTAATTCAATCCTTATTCATCTCACCCAATCCATATTTTCAATCAGGGAATCCTATGATTTTGTGAGATGAGTTAAGTTAAATTTCAAAGTTCGGGTTAACTTGTATTAGATTCAAGTTTAGCTTTGGATTCAATAAATAGATATTCTTTGGATAAACTACTAAGCTGTGATGAGTCACCTGCACATCATTAGAGTAATAACGCCTTCGAAAATTTTCAAATAGTCTTATCCATTGAACTTAATAACAAAACTTTGGTCTAACTAGCTAGGATTGGTAAGGGGTAGCTTTAGTTAGTTCCACTAAGCCAAATGCACCAGGTTGAAGTCATTTTTTCCTAGACATGCATAGACATAGTTTTCCTAATCTATTATCATCCAAAACTTCTCCAGTACTATTTGTCAGGTTAAGCTAGTCCTAATTACCTAGTCAGATAAATTATTATTTTTGGAGGTGCCAACTAATTTGGTGTCTCCTCTTGAATTATTGAATTTGTGTTTAAGTTTTAGGTTTTGTCGATTATTTTATAGTTATAATAGACTTGATTATAACTTGAATTTAAATTAACTTTATAGTTATTTAATTTAAATTTATTTTTTTATTTAAGTTTGAATTGTTTGACTTCGTTTTACATTTTAGGTTTAAGTTTAATTTAATTGTATTCTTTAGTTTGGAATTTAGTTTTGAAGGTTTATTTTGGTTTAGTTTTGAATTAATAGGTTTAGTTGGATTTGGTTTTAGATAATGAGTTTTATTTTTAGGTACATAAAATTGATTGAGTCCTACTTGCGTGGTTAGACATGCTTTCGGAACTCATGCTTTAGTTTGTTTCTTATTTTGGCTTATAAGTGATATAATGGTTTTGTTAGTCGAGCTAGACTTGTATCCGAGTCTGGACTTATTGTACACAGCTCTTTGTAATCCAAGTATCATATCAAAGTATTTGGATCTGGTTGTGAATTTTTCTAACAATTCTTTTAGATTGATTATTTTAGTTTTCAATTTAGCATTTTCTTCCTCAAGTCTTTCAACTTGAGTTGAGTTAGAGGTTTTCATTTAGGAGTTAAATTATTCCTTAAGGTGTTGATTTTCCTCAAGGAGAGTGTCATTTTGTTTTTTTAGATTTTATTAATTTTTTATTTAGGCATGCAATTATTTTAAAAAATCTAGCAGTTAGGATAGTTGATATCTCGTTGGAACCTTCGAAAACGAGTGCAGACTCATGACTTGATTCGTATTCGGACTTGTCATCTTGTTCTTTCTCACTTTCTGATTTCGCTCTGGTTGCCATCAATATGAGGTAGTTGCGATGCTTTTGATTTTCAACGTCCGATTCTTCATCCCAAGTCACCTTATCTTCTTCCTACATTTCGGTGTTAAATAATTTATTCATAGGTGAATTTATTTTAGTTACCTTTGCATCATTTGTTTCTTTGTGTAACTCGACGAGTTTATCCCAAAGGTCCTTTGCATTTTCGAAAGGTTCGACCCGGTTCAATTCTTCTTTCATTAGCTTGCATTGGAGGGGGTTTAGGGCTTTGTTGTCCATCTGGGCCTTCTTTTTCATTTCCGGGTTCCAGTTCTCGGGTTCGAGTGGTTTTTCGGTGTTTCTGTCAAGATCGTGTAGCCTTCGCGGATGTTGAACCACTGCTCGATGTCTGTCTTCAGATACACCTCAATCCACTTCTTCCAATATGAGAAGTTGTCCCCGTTGAAGAGCAGGGGACTAACGGTGTTGTATCCTTCGATTTGGGCCATTTAGAGAGATTGAACCTTGCACTCAAGGAAGAGGAAAAAAGAAATTGCAAGACTAGGTTTTGGATTAAATAATGTAGGAGGAAAGGAAATAAGGGTATTTCACCAATTTTGAGAAAAATAATAACAAATATTATAACAAATTTTGTAAAAATGGTTATTTCACCAATTCTGACTAATAGTGAAAAAATGAAAGTGAATTTTTAAAAAAAATGGAGGGGAAAAATGAAAGGCGTATATATAATTTTTCTTTCAAAAGGAACCCCCTGCTCGATTGGTGGTTTCACCGATTCAGAATGGCCTCACTTTGATACCACTTATAGAATTGTAAATTTTCTAGAGGGGGGATAGCAATTTTTAAAAATCGAGAGCGAATTACGTAGTGGAATAATAAAAGAAAAAGACTAGAAGGAAAAAGACAATCACACGCTAACACAAATAGTTTTTATTTGATTCGGAGCCTTCAACGACTCCTACTCCAAGGCCTGCACTCGTCGAGTGCTTTCGTTGGACAATCCACTAATAGCTCAAATGATTACAAAAGTTAAGTACAAGAACTAAAAACAATATTACCGACAACAGAGAAAATAAGAAGATCTTGATCGTCAGTTGTCGGAGGAGCTTTACAACGTCGTAGGACCTTTTCTGGTGCATCATGCAGGAATAAAAGTCATAGAAGATGTTGTCTTGAAGCTGTTGGTCAAAGCCCCTTATATAGGCCCATTTCGGGCGCTTGGAACCTGTCCGGATGCTTGAACCGTTGCTGACATGGCGATCTCTCGTCGAAATTTCATTCGAGAAGTTTATCCACTTTCGGGCGCATGGACCCCTTCCGGGCGCCTAGACCGTTGATATGAGTTCGACCGATCATCGCGCTCCAACTCAGCTTCAGGATAACTTTTATGGTCTGGGTGCCTGGACCAATTCCAGACGCCCAGATTGTCCAGGTACGTATGGCACCTGCTCAGGCGAGCTGGTCCGGACACCCGAATCAGCTCCGAGTGCCCGAATCCCTTCTGAGAGCTCAGACTCCTTTTCTTTACAGATTGAATTCCTGCAAAAAGAAGTTAGTCCATACAAGTAAAAATATATTTGTCCTGTAAAATAGAGTTAGCACAACATTATAACATAGGAGTTGTAATTAAATCCTATCTCCCCGAGACCAGGATCTAGTCAAGGTCTTTGTTTAGATTTTTCAAATGGACCTAAGATGGACCAAAGCCTATCGTTCCCTCAATGGGGAATGTGTTTTCACTGGATCTCTCCTCTAGTTGCTTACCTCCACTTACTAACTGCAGTCTCTTGACTTGCCTTTGATCGACCAGGTCTTCGTACTAGTTGCCAGGTCCGCAGACCCAACGGGACTTCGGTTGGTTGTTAGGTCCCGCGGATCCAACCGGACTTTCCGCCAAATATTAAGTCCCGCGGACCTATCTAGACTTCGCACTAGGTATCGGGTCACATGAACCTAGCTAGATTTCAGCCTGGTGTCAAGTTCTTCAGACTAGTCAACTTCTGTATACTTGGTAGAAAGGTTAGATAAACAACACATCTAATTTTAACCTATTTGTCATATATCAAAACCAAATTATTAGTACAACTTGAACCAACAACATCCAGTTATTCTTGACCTGCTTTAGGTCTTTTCATGAGTATCTTAGTCACCCTGGCCTACTTTGGGCCTCCCCACAAGTATTTGGTCACCCTGACATTCTTTGGGCCTTCCACGTGAGTATCCGGTCACCATAACCTGCTCTAAGCCTTCCCTGCGAGCATCCGGTCACTTTGACCTACTCTGAGCCTTCCTCGCAAGTATCCGGGTATCCTGACCTACTCTGGGCCTCCCCATGAGTATCTCAATCATCCTAACCTGCTTTAGGCTTCCCCATGAATATCTGATCACCCCGAACTATCTCGAGCCTTCCCCGCGAGCATCCAGTCACCCTGACCTACTCCGTGCCTCCCCCGTGAGCATCCGCGACTATCACTTCTGACTTGCTCTTAGCCTTCCCAGCAAGCATCCGGTCACCTTAACCTGTTCCAGGCCTCCCCTACTAGCGTTTGATCACCCTAACCTACTTCGAGCCTCCCCGCGAGCATCCAGTCATCCTAACCGACTCCAGGACTCCCCCGTGACTTTGTTCAAAGTCATCCCATATGACATCTGGTCCAGACCATGACACTGATACCATTTGTTAGGATCGAAGGATGTTCACATATCTCCACAATAATAAATATTGTTCACTTTATGCATATGTCCTCATGACTTTGCTTTTGGGCTCTACCTAAAAAACTTCATGTCAAGGGAGATATTCTACATTCTTTTAAACCCATGTTCTTTTCCAAATCTTTTCAATGTGAGACTTTGATTAAATCTCCAACAATCCTCCCCTGAAATGAAGGACCACCATTACTCTATGGTCTGGGCCTCCTCGCGAATATCCAGTTACCTTAACCTGCTCTAAACCTCTCCATAAGTATCCAGTCACCTTGACCTGCAACCGGCCTGTAGAATCAAAAGAAAATAGATATCTCCATAATGGTATGATATTGTCCACTTTAGGCTTAACCCCTCATGGTTTTACTCTTGAGCTCTACCCAAAAGGTCTCATGCCAATAGAGATATCTTTTTTTCTTATAAACTCGTGATTTTTCTGATGTATTTTTAATATGGGATTATGTTCATAACCTTGCAACCCCAACAATCCCCTCCCCCCCCCAATAAAGGACCATAGAGTCTCCCTCAAGCATCACTCTTGACCTGCTTCCCTCAAGTATCAGGTCACTCTTGACCTGCTCAGGGTCCCCTCAAGCATCGGGTCACTGACCTGCATGGGGCCTCCCCTACTTCGTTCAAGGTTTCTTCCACATGGTTCGATCTTGCATAATGACTTTGGCTCGTGCTTCTTCTAGCGATTAGTCCGGTGCAATTGTTAAATATTGGATTTTTTTATTATTTAAATCGTGTATCTCCTTCGCTTGTAGTAATTTTTCATTCAATGAATGAATAAAGAACTTATTTGATCTCATCATATCAATAAAATTAGAATCCTTCTTCCTTTATAAATAAATAAAAATTAAGCATTTAATTATACCAATTGTAGAATCGAAAAGAATTTAAATATCTCCACAATGATATCATATTGTCTGCTTTGAGCCTAAGCCCTCATGTTTTTGCTATTGGGCTCTACCGAAAAGGTCTCATACTAATGGAGATATCTTTTTCTTATAAACCCATGATCTTTCCTATATATTTTCAATATGGGACTATGTTTGCAACCTTGCAACCCCAACACGGCCTCCCCCCAAGCATTCGGCCATCATGACCTAATTTGGGCCTCCCCGCAAGCATCCAGTTATCTTAACCTGCTCTGAGCCCACCCTTAACTTCGTTCAAGGTCACCCCACTTGACATCTGGTCTAGACCATGACTCTGATACCATTTGCTATAATCAAAGGATATTCATATATCTTCACAATGACATGATATTATCCATTTTAAGTCTAAGCGTTCATGACTTTGCTCTTAGATTCTACCCAAAAGACATTATCCTAATAGAGATATCTTATATCCTTTAAAACTAATGATCTTTTCATATATTTTTAACATAGAACTTTGGTTGAATCCTAATAAATTGTGAAAGGACTTGGTAGAGTGCATGTGAAGTTTGTGGAGCTTGTGATTCGACGAAGTTGAGCTGTCACATTGATGACCTGGTGCAGATCAAGTTGGTATGACTTAATAGTTTAAGGTGTATAAAACAAATCAGAAAGAGATGACTATAAATAGTTACAATTCGTAGTTGGTACAATATAAATATTATCGAATAATATAAATTTATATTATAATAGCTATTATTTTATAACTATTATATCATTATAATAGGTATTGATCTTGTCCATAAGCTGAGTCAGATGGATCGCCGGGGTGATGATGTAGCTGTAATGTTGACCGAATTGCCATGGTCATGAGGGGGCATGATGAGTTGCCTTCTATGTTAACCAAATCATCAGAAGACCTCTGGTCACGCTACTTGCAGATAGCGATTGGATTGCCCCGATCACTGGTACCTCGATGCTTAAGGCAGATCCTGAAAATATATAAGTAGATGAATGAATAGTAGAATAATAAGTGAGTGGAGAATAAGTATGGTAAATGTACCTTGGCCCAGATCGAGATATGACAATGGCACGCATATCGAGATATGACAACGACACACGGACTAGGATATGACAGTGGCACACAAGCTAAAAGGTCGGATGACTACAATGTTGGAACACATCAAGAGTGTAAGGCCACGATGACCTAGAGGTTAGATCAACATCTAGATTATATAACAGCACAGATCAAAGGTCGGATCTGTTGGTTGCTACTCGGAAAACTTATAGGTTCCACTGTACAAAAATTTTGTACAAAGGTCTGAACCTTTTCCTAGCTACCATGTGTTCTTTTAAATTAAATTTTGGATCGCCTGCAGAACTTAACACGTTTGATCCAAAACTTAATCTATTTGTTCTTTTAGGTTTTGACTTGGATCTCCTGCGGAACTTAACACGTTCGACCCAAGTCTCCTTAAGTTATTAATTTCATTAAATATTAATTTCCATAAAAGGTTCCCAGTACTGACGTGGCGAGGCACATGGCCTTCTTGGATATGGGAGCAACCACCACCGACTAGACAAAACCTTTAATAGAAAGCTAATATTTAATTTCCTAAAATAACTTTAGGTTAACCAAAGAGAACAATCAAATCACAAGGAAAAGAAAAAATAAAAGAACACAACTTCAAAAAAACATATTCGAAATTCTAGAACGTAAGCCTCTTGTATTTGGTATTATTTCCATAAATAACTAGCATGATGCGGAAATAGAAATTACTAGTTATACCTTGTAGAAAAACCTCTTGATCTTCTACCGTATTCCTCTTCTAACCTCGGACGTTGTGTGGGCAATGATCTACCGAGATGAGAAACCACCAACCACCTTCTTCTCCTCCAAGCAAGGTTTGGCCACAAAGGAAGAACTTCACCAAAGAAGAAAATCAAAATACTAACCAAGCTCCAAGAGATGCTAGCTTTCTCTCCTTCTTCTTCTTCTTCTCCAAGTAGTATCCGGCCACCACAAGAACTCCAAGAGAGATGAAGTATTCGGCCACCACAAGAGGAAGAGAGGGAGAGGGTAATGGCCGGCCACAACACCAAGGAAAAAGGGAGAGAAAACAATAGAGGTTGTATCTCTTGAAGGCACCCTCACCCCTTCTTTTATATTCCTTGGCCTAGGCAAATTAGGAAATTTAATTACAATAAAATTTCCTTAATTTTTCTTGACATGAATTAATTGAGAAAAATAAAACAAAATTTCCCAATTAACTTGAGATGGCCGGCCACATCATTGGAAACAAAAGAGGACAAGTTTTAATCAACAATTAAAACTTCCTAATTTGTTTCCGGAAATTTTAAAAAATAAAATTTCTCTTTAAAATCTCTTCATGGTTGATAAAAGGAAATTTCTATAATTTTAATTTTATCAACATGTGAATAATTTTTAAAGAAAAAATAAAACATCTCTCCAATCTACAAATAAGGAAAGAGATCTAATCTCTTTCTTTAATCTTTTGTAGATCTTTTACAAGAGAGATATTTTAATTTTAATTCTCTTTAAAATATATCTTCCACATAATAATAAAAATTAAAATTAAATTTCTTTTTAATTTTATTTGGCCGGCCCTACTAGCTTGGGTTCAAGCTAGGGCCGGCCACCCAATAATATACCTAGGCCGGCCCTAGCTTGGTTCCCAAGCTAGCTTGGCCGGCCCCTTATTGGTGGGTATAGAAGGTGGGTATAGGTGGGTATAGAACTCTATAAATAAGAGGCTACGATAGGGACCGAGAGGAGGAATTGGTTTTGGTCTCCCGATAAAATTAAGCATCCCGTGTTCGCCCCGAACACACAACTTAATTTTATCAATGATAATTCATTCCACTAGAGAACTATCATTGAACTACCGCACCAATCCCAAATTATATTTTTGGGCTCCTTCTTATTATGAGTGTGTTAGTCTCCCTGTGTTTAAGATATCGAATGTCCACTAATTAAGTGAGTTACTGACAACTCATTTAATTAATATCTAAGTCCAAGAGTAGTACCACTCAACCTTATTGTCATGTCGGACTAAGTCCACCTGCAGGGTTTAACATGACAATCTTTATGAGCTCCTCTTGAGGACATTATCAACCTAGTATCTCTAGGATACAGTTTCCTTCTATAATCAACAACACACACTATAAGTAATACCATTTCCCAACTTATCGGGTTTATTGATTCAATGAACTAAATCTCACCCATTGATAAATTAAAGAAATAAATATCAAATATATGTGCTTGTTATTATATTAGGATTAAGAGCATACACTTCCATAATAACTGAGGTCTTTGTTCCTTTATAAAGTCAGTATAAAAGAAACGACCTCAAATGGTCCTACTCAATACACTCTGAGTGTACTAGTGTAATTATATAGTCAAGATAAACTAATATCTAATTACACTACGACCTTCTAATGGTTTGTTCCTTTTCCATTTTGGTCGTGAGCTACTGTTTATAATTTATAAGGTACTGATAACATCATCTTCTGTATGTGACACCACATACTATGTTATCTACAATATAAATTAAATGAACAACTACAAACAAATGTAGACAATTAGACCAAATGTGATTCTTTATTCATAATAAATGTTTACAAAGCTTAGACTTTCAGTATACATTCCAACAGGATCCACATTGGAAGCATATGCCACTGCAAATCAAAGATGGTGAATGCTGGTTGGTCAGATCGAAAGGCAAGGGCACCAGAAGATCGGATCCAACGGCAAGCGCCGGGGGAGAAATGCTAGCAGCCAGGGGTTACTCACCAAGGGTTATGGAGAGGCGTCTGCAAGCAACACTATGTTCCCACGTGAGGGACAGTGAGGGACATGAGGATATCACCAAGGAGGGAGAGGCACCAGATTGTGCGATCGACAGGCAAAGGGCTCGCCGACTGTGAGGACTACGAGATGGAGGAGTCTGTTGTGATAACACCGTGTTGGCGATGGCTAGCTGCAGGTGGATGAGAGAAGGTTATCGGCAAGTAACTGTCGATGCTGGAAGGGAGAGAGAGATGTGGCTCGTCTGCATGCACTTGTGCGACTGTGGTGGCTTGCTCCCGTGTGGCGGAAAGAAAAGAAGCGGAGAAAAGGAGGCAACAGTGCTCCTGGCGTGCGCCCAAGCTAGCGACGTCGGGAGGAAGCTTCTTGGGTGGATATGGCGATGGGACGAAGAAAAGGAGGGGAGCAGCAGCCAGCGTCGACGAGGAGAGGAGCGTGAGAGGAAAGAAGTCGGTGTCATCCTTGGAGGCGGAGAAAAAATATGAAGAAGCCACCCTTGAACAGTGCCTCCTCTCCTATCTTAGAGCCCTAAACAATGATTTGACCAAAATACCCCTCTTCTTCTCCCTAATTCCACTGGGGTCATTAACATATATCCCCATCACAAGTCTTCCCTTCAAGTCTAGTAAAAAAATATGCAAGTCCGACTGACTAGACGGTTCATCACCAAGTCTGAATCATTCCCTATACAAAGTTAGATCGTTGGATGTAACGTCGAGTCTGTAGTTGTGACAATGCCAATTGAGCAGTGGAAGTGATGTTGAGTGAGTTACGAAAAATAGTAACGAACGAGTGACAAATGAGATGAATACCAACAAATCAATAAACAGGAACGTACCGACCGAGCAATGAGTGTCCGACAAAGCAACAAACGCCGGACAAGAGGCTAGCAAGACGAGTGTCAGACAGAGCAGCTATTGAGATAGGTTAAGAACCGGGCAGGATGACTATTGAGATAAGATAAGAGTCGGATAGGGTCACTGTTGAGTGAAGAGCAGGTCAGGGCGGTTGTTTTTGTGGACCGGGCATAGTGGTTGTTTATGTGAGTGTTGTCAAAGCGATGATTGATGCGAGAGTTGGAAGTCGATCGGGAGGTCGTTTGGTCGCGAGATCCCTGCTCACTTATACCTCTCACTAGGGCGAGAGTCTAGAAGCCAACCAAGATGTCGTTTGGTCATGAGAGCCCTGCTCACTTATAACTCGCACTGGAATGAGAGTCTGGAGCCCAACCAGGAGGTTGTTTGGTCATGAGAGCCCTGCTCACTTATAGCTGCACTAGGGCGAATTTTGGAACCCCGACCGAGAGGTCGTTGGTCGCGAGAGCATTGCTCGCTTATAACTCACACTGGGGCGAGAGTCTTGAAATCCAATAGAGAGGCTATTGGTCGCGAGAGCCCTGCTCGCTTATAACTCGCACTGGGCGAGAGTCTGGAAACCTAGCTAAGAGGTCGTTTGTCGTGAGAGCCCTTCTTGCTTATAACTCGCACTGGGCAAGAGTTTGAAAACCCGACTAAGAGGTCGTTGGTCGTGAGAGTCTGCTCGCTTATAACTCACACTGAGGTGAGAGTCTGAAAACTCGACCAAGATGTCGTTGGTTGCGAGAATCCTTCTCGCTTATAACTCGTAGTGAGGCGAGAGTCTGGAAATCAGATCGAGAGGTCGTTGGTCGCAAGAGCCCTACTCCCTTATAACTCGCATAGGGGCGAGAGTCTGGAAACTCAACCTAGAGGTTATTGGTCGCAAGAGTCTTGCTCGCTTATAACTTGCATTAGGGTGAGAGTCTGGAAACCCGACCTAGAGGTCGTTGGTTGTGAGAGCCCTACTCACTTATAACTTATACTAGGGAGAGAGTATGGTAATCTGATCGAGAGGTCGTTGGTTGCGAGAGCCCTGCTCGCTTATAACTCGCACTAGGGCGAGAGTCTTGAAATCCGACTGAGAGGCTATGGTCACGAGAGCCCTGCTCACATATAACTCGTACGAGGGCGAGAGTCTGGAAATCCAACGGAGAGATCATTGTTCGCGAGAGCCCTGATCGCTTATAACTTGCATAGAGGTGAGAGTCTAGGACCCGACCGAGAGGTCATTGGACACGAGTGCCCTGCTCACTTATAACTCACACTGGGGTGAGAGTTTGGAAGGCACGTGAGCCAAGTAGAGTGATGAGCAAGGCGCGCACCCATAGAGCAACAAATGAGGCTAGTGACCAAGTGAGAAGGCGTGGATCGACCGAGCGACGAGCAGAGAGCGGAGTGGTGAGTTGAGTAGCGAACGAAAGCCGAGCAGGCAACCGAGTGAATGTTGAAGTGATGATCTATTGAATTCTGAACGATTCAAAGTGAGTAGCCAAGTAGTGCTGAGCGAAAAATGTTAACTGGGTGATCCAAAATGTCGATTAGGTGACGAAGAAACTACCAAGTAGGCGACCGAAATATGCCGACCGAGCATCCAAAAAATTGTCAGCTAAGCGACCAAGAGACTGTCGAACGGACGACCAAAAAATGCAGACCGAGCCACTGAGAGAATGTTGTGCGGGTAGCTGAGTAGTGCATCGCTAGTGATCGAGTGATGCTGAGTGAATGGGGTTGAGTGAAGGGTGTTGTGCGAACGGGCGGGCAATGTCGATCGAGCGGCCGAGCGAACAGACAGACAATGTGAAGAGGAGGTTAAGCAAATGACTGGGCTGGTATCGAGAGGGCGACCTAAAAATGTCGATCGGGCGACCGAGAGGATCCCGAGCAGGCCACCAAAATATGCAGACTGGATGACCATAAAATGTCGACCAAACGACTGAAAAATGTCGATCGGGCCATCAAAAAATGTTTATCAGGTGACAGCGAGAATGACGAACGGGCGAGGATCCCATGAGCCGAGCAAGAGCGGATCGTAAGAGATCAGATGACACTAAGCCCACATGATACTCTGGTCCAAGACTAGTGATAATACTCCGATCCGAGACCGGTGGCGATACTCTGATTTGACACTAGTGGAGATGGCAGAGAACTTTCAGGTGTCCTCCATCTTCACATTCTGGAACAGGCTGCGAAGGTCCCCTCGGGACGGTCTAATGGCTAGCGTATGAGGTGTTGCCACCATGAAGTCTGGGGTTCAAATCTCGGCAAAGCCGAGGTAAATACCTCCCTTATGTGCTAGTCGCTATTCCAAAGCTAGTAGCCGCCCGTGATTTACCTCCTCTGTGTTGGCCCTGAGACAGGTTGACGAAGGCGCGGGGGGAGAGCATATTCAACTTTTTCCACTATAGAATAGGCTGAGAAGAGATTCCTACATGCGACGCTAAATTTGATCCTTTCTGGAAGTTGAGTTAGATGAATCGTCGGGATGATGATGTAGCTGGAATGTTGACTGAATTGCTATAGCCCGGAGGGGGGGCATGATGAGCTATCTTTTGTGTTGACCAAGTCGTCAAAAGTCCTCTGGTCAATGCTACCTGCATACAGCGATTGGGCTACCCTGATCCCTGGTGCCTCAATGTTCGAGGCAAGTCTTGAAAATATATAAGCAGCTGAATGAATAGTAGAATAATGAAGTGAGTGGAGAATAAGTATGAAAAATGTACCCTGGCACAGGGACGCCCTCTAGTAGACCAGTGAGTTGGTCGTGATACTGATCGAGTCATCATGACCAAGAAGATTAGACGAATATGAGCCGGATGAGGAGATGGATCTAATGGAACTGAGTTGGACGCAGCATGGATCTGGAGGGTGGCACCCAAACTGGGATATAGTAGTGACATGCAGATTGGGATATGATAGCGACACGTAAGTCGGGATATGATAGTGGCACATAAGTCGAGATATAAGTAGGCCGGGATATGACAGCGACACGTAGACAGAGGTATGACAATAGCACGTAGGACGACTACAATATCAGAACAAGTCAAGAGGGTAAGGCCATGGTGTCCTAGAGGTCGGATCGACACTGAGATTATACAACAACACAGATTAAAGGTCAAATCCACGTTGGAAGCATATGACAGTGCAAATCGGAGATGGTGAATGTTGGTTGGTCGGATCAAAAGGCAGGGGCACCAAAAGGTTGGATCCAACGACGGCCGTCAAGGGAGTGACGTCGGCGGCGGGGGGTTGCTTGCCAAGGGTTATGGAGCAACATTGGTGAACGACACTATGTTCCCGCGTGAGGGACAAGAGGAGTGTTAGACGTTGCATCAGTTGCAACATCGGGAAGATGAAGGGGTGTCGATCCTTCATCTTCCTCCATTGAAAGCTAGTCATCAAAGCATCGATTGGTAACCGATGTTTTGCTAGCTATATAAGATGACGTCCAAGGCAAACGGTGGAGCGATCGAGGTGAGCAGAAGGTGATCAGAGAGCAATCGTGATTAGAGGTGTGCGAGTAAAGGGAGAGCATCCAGAGGTTGGGATTTGGCTCGTGAACCTTCAAGCGCTTTCCGGCAGCTCCGTGATCGTGCTTCCGACAGCGGTAATCTCTTCATCGACCGACGTCTTCGGTTGCGGTTCTTCGGGAGATCACTGTGAGTGGTTACTGCATTATTTAGATTTTGTTTTATGCTCTCAAAACCACCAACAAGGAGATCGCCAAGGAGGGAGAGGCACTAGATATGTGGTCGACAGGCAAAGGGTTGGCCGGCAGTGAGGACTGTGAGATGAAGGAGTTTGTTGCGATAACACCGTGCCGACGATGGCTAGCTACGGGCGGATGAGAGAAGGCTATCGGCAGACAACTGTTGATGCTGGAAGGGGGAGAGAGACGCGGCTCGTCGGCATGCGCCCGTGCGACGGAAAGAAAAGAAGCAGAGGAAAGGAGGAGGCAGCGCTCCTAGCGTGCATCCAAGCTAGCGGTGTCGGGAGGAAGTTTCCTGGGTGGAGATGGCGACGGAAGGAAGAAAAGGATAGGAGTGGCGGCCGACATTGACGAGGAGAGGAGTATGAGAAGGAAGAAGTAGGCGACACCCTCGGTGGCTGAGAAAAACCACGAAGAGAAGCCCCCTTTTGAGCAATGCCTCCTCTCTTCTCTTAAACCCTAAACAGATTTGATCGAAATACCTCTCTTCTTCTCCATAATTCATCTGGGATCCTTAAGATACATCCCCATCTAGTTGCTATAACTCTTAATATGAGTTATGCTGGGCAGTAGCTTAGCCCTATTACCCCACCAATTATTTTTAAGGGTTTTAGATATTTTTTTTTCTCTCTTGGTATATCTCTCCATGGAGACAACGAATCTCAATCTATGGTATATCAGTTCTTTTCTCTGTCGTCCATCTGGTTGAGATCGCCTCCCGCCGACTCGCCGCATCCGTCGGCACGATCGATTCGCGTCGCCGCTGCGCGCGCAACCAACTCGCATACCCTGTGCTCCTATCTTGCATTGCACGGCAGAAGCTGCACACGCGCATCCAAAGCATTGCACGATGTCGGTACTGCGTGGTCACAACAGGAGAATAGGAGATGTTGTATAATACTTGGTGGCGATGCTGCCAAAAACAGAAGCGAAAAAAAAAATATTATTATTGCCTTATTTTTTTCTAAAATAAACATTGATATTGCAGCTTAAAAGTGTGAACATTTAATTTGGAGTCGCGCGGAGTTTTCTTAATTTGGACTTTAACCACGTAAAAATGATAATTTTGTTGTTTCATCTTTTTGCATTCATTATTTATAATTATGTTATTTTCTAATGGGAGTTGTGATCGACGTGTAGTCGGCATCCTGATGAGTTACTTCGATGCCGAATGCACTGTGAATTGAGGTATCGCGTGAAAGGTTCAAGTCTGACCTCGCCGATTATCTCTATCTATCATCGGTGTCCGTCTCTCTGATTAACGCCGATATCAATGGATAGGCCTTTAATAAATTTTCAACTGTTTACAAATTAATATCAAATTAAATTAACAATTTTATAAATACTAAAATAAATCATTTAATATAAATTTAAAATTCAGTGAAATCTTGAAAAAGATGAGATAGTATCGTGCTCAGGTAAAGTACACTTGAACCCCTTTTACAACCTTCTCAACGAACTCGGCTAACTCGAGACATGTCATATTCTAATTCTTAGAAGATCCGTCTTTGAACATAAATATTGTTGAATCAGAAGAGTTAGTATTGCAACAATTGTTAGGGATGACAATAAGACGAGATGAAATTGAAGGAGAGTTGATTTACCGATCCCACGAGATTAAACCTTATAGTCTTTCCCATCTTGTTTTTCATCCTGAAAATAAATTTAAAAGGATATTAAGAAATCCTATCTCAATCTTCATCCTCATCCTCATCCTCATCCTCATCCCAGTTCCATCATGTAGTATTGGGACGGATTTATTAATAGAGATAGCATCTTCATATTTATCCCAATTTGAATTTGAAAAAAAATTCTCTAAATCCGAATCTAAATCTAAAAAAATATTCTTCTAACCCACCTTCATTTCATATTTTTCCAACGGAACCACAAACCCATACAAACTAACTCGTATCTAATAACTATAAAATGATAACGACGGTATAATTGTTGTCGACGCTTTTTATTCTAACTTATTATGATCAATATTTTTTTGCAAAAAAATCAGGGGTAAAATAAATAAATTTCAGATCCAAGTCAAGAGACTTAAAATAATTATAATTATTTAATTAGAATTATATTAAACTTTTTTTAATAACTTTCTCGTTTTTACAGTAATCTCTGATAATTAGATTTAGAAGAACAATTATTTAATAAATTATCAAAAGAATTAGGTAAAGAAATACATAAATCCCGGACTGACTTATAAATTTCTCTTTTATATGATAATATTATAATAAAAATATAACATATCTTAACAACACTTAAAACGAAATGTATTTATATTTAGATTCAAAAATAACTATTGATCTTGATATTAGATAAAAAGAAGTCATGAGAGACTTAGGACAATTATAATTATTTAACTGAAATTATATTAAACTTTTTTTAATGACTTTCTTATTTTTACAGTAGTCTCTGATAATTACTGTAATCCAAATTTAGGGGAATGACTATTTAACAAATTATCAGGAGAATTAATTAAAGAAATATATAAATTCTCAACTGACTTACTCTTTCATGGGTTAGAGAGCCATTCAAGTGGAGAATTATCAAAAGTGGTTGAAATGATGATTTTTTTTTATTCAAGTATGTGTTGGATAAATTTTTCAAGAGTATTTGATATTAATGATATTAAGTTTAATTTTTGAATCCATAATTAATAAAACAGTCCATAAATCACGAGAGATTTTAAAGTAATAAGTCTTATAAATCATCAGAGATTTTAGAGTAATAAGTGTTGTTCTATATTTTTTTTTTCTCGAGGAAGGGGTAAAATAAATAAATTCCAGATCTTCTTCGCAGAGAAGATACAGCTGCAGCAAACCCGTCAACGAAGCAACCGGAACCTTTGACCAACCATCATAAGACAGACAAGCTCCTACTCTGCGCATAGAGAAGATACACCAGAAGCCAGTGACCATGGGGCAAAGAGGAAGAGAAAGAGGCGAAGACAGGATCAGCAACCTCCCCGACCACCTCCTCCAATCCATCCTCCACCTCCTCCCTCTCAAATCTGCCGTCCGCACCGACCTCCTTTCCAGGCGGTGGCGCGGCCTGTGGCTCAACGTCCTCCTCGCCGCTACCGACCTCGACTTCGGCCCGGACTTCGCCGCCGCCGAGTCCCCCGACCAATTCTCCGCTACCGTTGACCGATACCTCCGCCTCCACGGCGACAGCCCTCTCCGCCGCCTCCGCATCCTCTTTTCCCCCTTCGACCACCTCCTCCCCGCCATCGACACCTGGGTCGCCGTCGCAGCGACAAAGCGAGTCGAAGAGTTCGACTTGGACTTGTCGCAGGGGATCATCGATGGCGTCGAAGGCGATTACATGGACGGCCGGGGGCAGTACCTGCTTCCCGCTGCCCTGTTCCGCTGCGAATCGCTGACCCACCTGAGCCTTAGCCGGTGCGATTTCAGTCGACCCGCCCACTTCGCCGTCTTCCGCCGTCTCAACGAGCTCAATTTGTGCCGCGTCAACGTCACCGACGAGGCGCTACAAGAGTTGCTGGTGGATTGCCCGGTTCTTGAAAGGCTGAGCCTGATGAACTGCCGACTCCTCGAGGCGGTCCGAGTCGTCGGAGAACCAGAACTCCAGCTTCGGGCGTTGACCTTGGTTGATTGTCCAGGAATCGACGAGTTGGAGATCAATGCGCCTAAGCTGCAATCGTTTGTCTATTCCGGCGGGGTATGCTCCCAGATTGACTTCGGTGGTCTGCCGGAGCTGGTCGATGCTAAACTTTCGTTGGTCGCCGGCGATTCCATGGAAGCTGACTACGGCGACGCCATAGCTCAGCTCTCACAAGTCAGGAACCTTTCACTGTGCTCTGGGACCCTTGCGGTATCATCATTTTCTTCTATTTGGAAAGTTAAAATTTCCCTTGTCAATTCAAGTAATTTACTGAATTACTGCCATAAAACGTGTTATGGACAAAAAAGCACTTTATTTTCATTATCATCAAAGGGTGTCCTACTTCCAAAAAATATCAAAAGGGCACCTCATATTCTGAAAATACCCTTATCCAATATTGTTATTGCAGTTTTAGCAAACGAGACCAGATCTCCTGGTCCACAAAAAAGTGGATCAGGGATGATCCACTCCCAATTACGGTCGGATCGCAACTGCGATCCTGCCGCAATTGGTTACGATCTTTTCCTGAGTTCACCGTCCCTACTAAGTTATAGTTTGAGTCGGAGCGGGCGATCGGAGGCCGCCCGGAGGTTGCCAGAAGTGGGCAAGTATCCAGGTTGTCGGGCGCTGAGCAGGGGGCGACCTCCGGCCGCCCACTCCGATCCAAACTATAATCTGGTGGGGACGGTGAACCCAAGGAGGGGTCGCAACTAATTGTTACCAGATCGCAATTGTAATCCGGCCGCAATTGAGAGTGGTCCATCCCCTGACCCACTTTTTTGTGGACCAGGAGATTTGTTTCCTTGGCAAACACTACTTCGATTAGTGCAACTTTGCTCAAAGTTGCTTCAAGCAATTGAGGAGCAACCAGAGTTGCTCTAACATAGAATAATTTTATATGTTTGACTAGTTTTGATGAAATTAGGATGAGCATGAGTTTTGTCGAATGTTGAAATCATTTTGACTACAAGTATTAGTAATTTTGAACTTGTTGGAGCAAATTTGTCTAAAGTTGCTACAGCAGCACTAGAACGAGGGTATTCTCAGAATATGGAGTGCTCTTTTGATACTTTTTCAAAGTGGAGTACTTTCTTTATGATAATGAAAATAAAGATCGGTCTTTTGATTTTCTACCAAAATTATTTACCATTGTTGTCTGGTTGTTCAGCTCTATTTGATTTATTTTAAAGAGAAGTTGTTCTATTCATTTCAAGAATTTGGAAATAGGGTAAGCATTATAATTTCCTCGTAATGTTGCTAAATAAATTAAACATAGTGCTCTAAAAATATATGATATAATACAATTTAAATTTATAGATACAATATGAGAAATTATCATATCACTAGGTGCTTTATAATAATTGTTACTCAGGAAAATTTCGTGTCTAGCTTTGGCACGCGTCTCGTTAGGTCTTTATTTGATCATTACACTTGTCTTATTTAGTTTCCTCTTTTGGCTTCTCTAGATAATATGGTTGAGTTGTAACATGGTTGAGTAGTTTCCTCTTATTAGTCTTGTTAAGGACTCTTTTAAAGTGTTGTTAAAGGGCTAATCAGACTCTTTTGGGACTAAGTCATTGGAGAATCTTTTGAAGCTTAAATCGTTTATTTTAGTTAAAAAGCCATTTATTATGAGTGAACTGAAGCTTTGTATGTTGACTTTGAATTTGATTCACTTAATGAAAAGAGGATTTTAGGTTTACAAATTTATTAGACAATAATCTCTTAAAATATGGCGGAACATATTTTTTTCCGCTAATTTTCTTTTCATTTCATGTCAATGGATTATAAGTTTCACACCTACTATGTAATGATAGTCCTACGACTCGCTGAAGATCTCTTTCTGTAGCTAGTTGGTGTAGAAGTGAAGCATTGACATTCAAAGGAACATGATCAGAGAGGTTAAACCTTGTCGATCGGTGTCTTAAAGCAAATACAGTTATCTACACTCAATTGTTTTTTTTGACAAAGGTTTTGGATTAATGTACATGTTAAAAGGATAGCTTTGAATCTATTAATGTTCTTTTGTTTGATTGACTAGTGTATAGTTGCAAATGAAGAGTTTGAAGCTGAAGATTTCGAGGTCATGTTTCCGAACCTGCACGAACTGCAGTTTACGATGAAGCATATATCGAAAGAGTACCTCGCTTGCGTTTATGATTTCTTTCGACACTATCCATCTCCCTTCCTGGAAAAGCTCTTCATTCAAGTAGGTACACTTGCCTACTAATATAGAGTTGCTTTTTGGTTATACAAATGCTCATTGATTTTCTTGCTTATTTTAATGATTTCAAACAATCTTCAGCTTCCCAAAGATGTTCATGATTTGCCGGAGTACTTCAAACTTATTATATCAGATATTCAGAAGCCACCTGATATCGCCTTCGATAATCTCATGGTGATCAAGATGACAAATTTCCAAGGATCAAATAATGAGATGAAGCTGGTGAAGTTTCTCCTAGAAAGGGCTGCTGCGCTCGAATATCTATTACTAGTTTCTCCTCCGTTCGATGGCACTGATTGCTTGGCCAAACAAAATGTCGAAATCGAACAAACTAACCCTGAAGAAAGGATGTGGATCAAAATAATTCTTGGTCAGATTTCTGTGCTACCAAAAGCATCACCAGAGGTTTGTATCAAACTGGTTGAGTTCTGGCAAGATGAGGACACTATAAATCCAACACACAACAACAATCTTTGCTCTCGATACGACTATCAATCAGGAACTGTGTGCCATAAGGTGGCTCATGCCTTGTTCCAAGGTGATATTGGGGTTGATTAGTGAATCATCTCCCTTTTTTGGTTTGATATAATTCAATTCCAAAGTTTATGTGCTCTTATGATCATTCGAAAATTCGAGTGTATTCACTACTTACCTTTAGTGTCGCATCTCAAAGAGAAATACGCATGCTTAGCTTGGTGTGTGATGCATATTGTCGTTATTTTAGTGTGTATTCAGCAAAAGAATTGGATGTCGTCTCAGCTAGAAATGCTTCACAATCAAGTATACTATTGTAGTAAGATCGAGTATTTAACTAGTAGGTTTATGAGTCAAGGGTTATTTAACTAGTAGGTCAGATGAAAAAGAGTAGCTCGGTTAGATGAACAAGCGCGGTGCTTGAGCAAAGAAACTCTATCGTGATTCATAGTTTGATCAAAGAAGTGGCATATACCTTAGCTTTCTCTATTTTAGGAGTGGTACTTCATAGGCGAATCTACCAAACTTGTCTTAATTCTTTTGGTCCTCCTATTTTGCGCCTCCACGAGTATATGTTTATGATTCGTTACGAGCTCAAAGTCGAACCTTTCTTTGACAACCTCTTGAATGAGCTTGAACTTGCTCCGTCTCAACTGACTCTGACTGAATGTGGGGTTCTAGTTAGTAATGTGGCCACCCACATATGGCTATCTAATATGTTTGAGTTGGGGGTCATTGGCTGATCAACCGATGTATAGGTAACCTTTTCTTGTCCCAATAGCTAGTCGATCAACTCAACTCGAAGTCAATATCCACCTTTTCTTGTCTTCCTCCATGAAGGCTAGGAGGGATGCATTCTTTTAGGATTCTTATCCTAGCCAAGAGTAGTGAGGGGTTTCGATTTTTAATGAAGATTAAGTGGAAGCTAGCAAAGCGGGCATAGGAGATGAACCATGGACATGAGGAGCTTGCCGTTGGATGAAGGAGGAAGAGTCAAGGAGACTGACATGTTTGGAGGAAGCGATGACAAACTTGGCTAATCAGTGAGTTGCTTGCGAACCACAAGAAGAAGAAGAAAACAAAAACCTCTAGAATAAGATCTCAAAAAAAGAGATCAACTTAGAGGAGATTGGTGTAACTACATCTTAACTTGGTACTATTGATTTGCGTCATTTGATAAATCAGGAAGAAATTATTCTTGTTGGTCAGTTATCTTAACTTTGTATAATTTTTCACCTGAGATATGCATAAATACACCTTATATGTTTTTAACATTGGTTGTGCATAGCTCGTAAAATTCCAAGAAGTTAATAAATATTTATATACAACCACTGATTGTAAAGCTAACTATGGGATAAAACTTTTTCTACATACGATGTTTATACTAAATACATGTTTGTAATGAAGGTTGCTCATTTTTTTGACCATAAATGATTTTTCAACTAATGGTATGCTATCGGATTGGAGTACCATTAGGATCTTAAGATGCCCAATATGTAAGAAGAGCTCAAAGTCAATCAGATTGAAATATGAAAAGAAACCGAGTTATTTTAATTGTCATAGACAAATTTTGCAAGCAAATTATAATTTTAGAAAACATAAAGATAAATTTACTAAGAATAGAATTGAAAGAATACCATCACCATAGAGGTTAATAGTTGAACAGATACCTCTATAGTTGAACAGATTTGGTTTAGAGTGTTTAACTTTCTATTTATTATTAAAGAATCACATTGTACAACATATTGTTGGTGTACGTTACACTAATGGTCTAACTCAGATTTTGATGAATGACAAAGTAAGTTAAGTTAGGTTTGTTATGATATAACGATATAACTAAGTGTGCAAAAGAAGTCCAGATAGGTCGACGGACTGACCGGATATCTGGCAAGAAATCCAGCTAGGTTGATGGGCTGACCGGATAGTTGGTACGAAGTTCAGATAGGTCGACGGGCTGACCAGATATCCGGCATGAAGTCCAGCTAGGTCAATAGGTCGACTGAATAGCTGACACGAAGTCTAGACAGATCGACGGACTGATTGGATGTCTGGTAAAACGGTAAGTTAAGGTAAGTCATTGGAGGGGAGTGACTTGGTGAGAACGTGTTCCCCATTTGAGGGAACAGTAGGTGTCAATCTAACTTAGATCCATTTTGAAAATCTAAGTTGAGATTTTGACTAGATTCTGGTCTCGAGAAGACAAAATCTAATTACTACTCTACTTGTTGTTGTGCTAACTTTGTTTTGCAGGGTAGTATAATTTTTATTTGTCTCAGACTAACTTTTTCTTGCAAGAAATCAATTTGCTGGAAAAGGAAGTCCAGGCGCTCGGAAGGGATTCGGACAACCGGAAGGGATCAGGGCTCTTAGAGTGGTCCGGGTGCCCGAAGTTGGTTCAGGCGCTCGGAATGGTCAAAGCTTATATTGTTGCGAGCTTGGAGCGCGCTGATTGGTTGGCTAACATCATGGTTCAGGCGCTTGGAGGGGATCCAGGCACCCGGAACTGCCTATATAAGCAGTCTTCCACCAGGAGCACAAAATAACAAGTTTCTTTTGCGATTACTTTCTTGCACGCTGCTCCAAAGACGCTCCTGCAACTCCACGACGCGACTCCGACGGCCGAGTGGCGTTGCTCCGACGACCGAGCAACACAACTCCGACGACAAAGTGACGCGACTCCAACAACTAAAAGTACAATCTTCCAGATCTCTGAGAGGTTGTTGGTATACTTGTTTACTTCTGCACTTAAGATTATACATTCATTGTATTATTTTTGTAAAAGATTTGCGAACTATTAATGAATTGCTCACTGAAAGAACTCTCACATGCATGCCTTGGAGTAGGAGTCGATGAAGGCTCCGAACCAAGTAAAATTTGATTTGTTAGCGTTGTTTTCATTGTTATCTGTCCGATGCGTACTCAATTTAATTCTCGATTTTCAATGATCTCTATTCACCCCCTCCCCCTCTAGCATTCTTTTCGATCCAACATGTGGTATCAGAGCAGGTACCGCTCTGATTTGGTGCAACCACCAATCAGGTAAAAAGGGTGAAAATTTTTTGTTTTCTCATTTTTTGGTTCTAAGTTTTTCGACATAATCCAAATTGATACCATTACCTCTTTGGAAATATTTTCTCGTAGCATTACATCCTATTTAGCCTAGGATGTTTTCAAGTGCTCACGGGGTATATATTTAGGGTACCTAATAATATTTTTTATTTTTTTAGCTCTGAGGTTAGGCCAATTATATTTTATTTTTAGGATTTAAGGGTTGGGTTATAGTATTCAAGCTAAAAATAATATTAAACTAAAAAAATAGACACTCACATGATATAATATATGTATTTAGGGTTTAAGATTTAGGAAACTTTAAAAAATTAAAAAAAATGAATTAAGGCGCCTGGAATAAAAAAATTGACGAAGACACCTTCAATGCATTAGAGGTGCCTCAAGTTGGGATGCGCACGAGTTATATATATATATATATATATATATATATATATATATATATATAACTCGTGCGCACCCCAACTTGAGGCGCCTCCAATGCACTGAAGGGGTGCAATAGATCTTTACTTTAGGGTTTTTGATGATTGATAATATATCTAAGTGTGTGAGTATGATCAAGGTTGACCGAGAGTTAGGAAATTGATAAAAGTCCAAGCATATCAAAGATGATCGGATACTTAATAGTTGGTGAAAGTCCAAGTAAGTTAAAAGTTAGCAAATGTTTGGCAAGTGGAAAGTCTTAGCAGAGTGTAAGGAATCAAATGTTAGGCAAAGTTGGAAACCTAGAGGAGTGAACTCTTGGTAGAGAGAAGTCTTATATGTGTGAACATCAAACAAAGGGAAAATATTAGAGGAGTGAACTCTAATTAAGCAAGTAATAAGTGCCGGTAGATCGAATAGACTAAACAGTGGTAGACTTACTAGATCAGGTAGATTAGATACAAAATATATGACTATAATATATATTTTTAGACTAACTCTATGTTACAGGAAGTTGGTGTTAATAATTAATACTCAAAAATTTCGAGCGATCGAAAAAGATCTAAGCCACCTGAACGTCCGAGCGACTAGAAGATGTCTGGGTGACCTAAAGCACAAATCTAGTGAGTCGGTTAGAGATCCGGATTGTCTGGGCTTCCAAGTTACCTGAGTTAGTCCAAGTCATCAGAGAGGTTCCACATCAGCCAGGTCGAATGAAGAGTGACTTGTTCATGGAGTTAAGTCAGCAGAGTCCAAGCGTTCAGATAGGTGTCACGTTAGCAACTCGAGAGATGGCTATAAAAGGAGGCCAGAAGTTCATGTTCAAAGTACAATACACTCAATTCTCTCAAAGCTCTTGAAACCCTTGCAGTTCGTGAGATCCAAGAGGTTCCAAGAAGAGGGTAGTTGCATTCAAGGCTTCTAGAGGAGATCAAGATCTTAGTAACATTGTCTTGTTTTAATATTTTTATTATCAGTATTCTTTTTACTTGTTTGTTTGTATTGTACTTATAATTTGTAAAAAGTTTCTTCACCTCCAAAAGGTTTCTGGAAATGAGAAATATTAGTGGCTTGCAATCGAGGTACAAGTCATGGAGTAGGAACTGTGAGGGGTTGCCGAATCACATAAATCATGTGTCTCTTATTTGAGCACTTATTTTTATTTCTTTTTTATTCCAATGCGTACTAATGTTATAGAAAAGTAATATCGACCAAGCGCTATTCACCCCCTCTAGCGCATCACGATCTTATGTCTAGTTGTTAGGATTTTATCCATTACGCCTACAATAAGTTTGTCAAATAACTTGCACTTGCACATTTGACAAATTAAACTATATCAATAATCACAATATACACCTAACATAAACCTTTACGTAATTATCAAAATCACTTGGTTGAACACAACCACTTAGGTGTAACTGCACCAATAATCTCTTCAATATCTTAGTCTCTCCAAAAATTAATCAATTAATCAAACTGAATTATTTTTTAATGTCTGACAATATATTTAAGTTAAAATAATAAAAACTCAATATTTGAGTCATGAAATTTCAAGTCATTAAAGTTTTAATTTTCCATTTCCTTCCATTCTTAGGTCATTTCCCTTTTTCTTAAGTCACTTAAGAGTGAAATTTAAGAATTTAATTGCTCCCCTTTGACATACATGAAAAATCAATAATGAAATTATCACCTTTAAAATTTCTTATAAGTACGGTTGTAAACGAGTCAATTAATCCAAACTTTGTGTTGTGTAAGCTTATTTGATAAAATAACTGAGTTAGTGCAATCGACCTCTAGTCAAGGTTGCCCAGGTTGATTAAGATCGAACTGACTCGAGTTGAGTTTCAATATTTGATCAATATATTAGTTCGTTTAGTGAGATGTCAAGTATGTCACGGTTGATCAGATACTTGACAATTAATAAATATATTATTGGCAAGAGAAAAATCCAAGTGGATCACAATTATTCTGAAATTAGCAGTTGGAAGTCCAATAGAGAGTTGACATGAGACAAGATCTAAGTGAGTCATGATTGACAAACACTTGGTGACCGGGAGTTCAATAGAGAGTTGACATGAGAACAAAGTCTGAGTCGATCAAGACTGACTCGACACTTAGCGTATAATAGATAAAGTTCAAGTGGATCATAGAAAATCAAACACTTGACATGTAGATGAAAGCCCTAACAGGTTGTGGAAGACGGGATGCTTGACAAGTATGGAAAGTCCTAATAGATCATGAAAGATCGGATATTATGTGAGAACGATGAAGTCCTAGTACGTCAAGGTTGATCAGATATGAGACAACGAGAAGTGCTAATAGGTTAAGGTTGATATGATGCCAGATAAAAAGAAATCCTAGTAAGTTGAGGGATACTAGGCAAGATGAGAATTTATACTTGTAAGATTGCAACATGCGTATTAATTGATTGATAGGGTATATGATAACTGACATTTTGACACAAGATTTTAGCCTTATATTCGTGTTCTTAATCCATGCATATATTCTAAACTGTGTTTATTAAATGTTTTACGAGTGGATTCATTTGTTGGTCAATCAATCAAAACTCTCTTGTATTGGCAATATTATACCTAAAATGCGGAATTAGTTTTGTAGGAGCTCAAGGTGAGCCACAAATTCAAGTCAAACCAAACCGGCTGAGCTTAAAGCCAAGGTTAAGTAAGGAGGCCAATCCAGAATCTGGACCATTAATCTAAGCTTTGGTGCAATTTGAATCGTCTATCAAGATTTGAGTCATATCCAAGGGAGAGGAGATAATGACCACTTATGGAAATTTCAGCCTTTGGATTAGATCTGAAGCATTCTCAGCCCTTGGATAAGATTTGGAATGTTGTCAACCATTAATCTAGATTTGAGTTTTTGAAAGAGGAGCTACAATGGATCTAAGGAGTGGATCACACGCGCGTTGAAGAGAGGAGATCGAGAATCTTCCACCTGCGATTTCTTCCTTCCACCAGAGTTATGAACATGAGAAGACAAGAGGGGTTGCCATCTCTACTCAGTCCTTAGGCCCCCGACATCCTCACCCATGACATCGTCACCACTGACATCCTCCATCAGCCGTATTTCTCCGCCAACTTCATTCAGTCCATTGTTGTTCACTGTCACCAATTGTCGAAGTTCTAAAAAAGGAAAGGGGATTCCCTACTCTTCTAGAAATCTAGATTCCAACTACCTTTCACTCGATTCTTCATCAGCTCCAACCCATCCAAAGTGCTGCCGATCATCTTCGCTAAGTCCTTTTCTTTGTTTTCGATCTAATGAACTTGGGTTTGCCCTAGTTTTGATTGTGAATAACACTTGGTCTAGTATTATTTCATGATTCATTGTAGATCTAATTTCCTTGAATCATGAATTGATTTAAATTTCCCTGTTAATGCTTTTGCCGATTTTATTTGTAGTCTTGATTACCTAGTTAATGTGGTTGACAATTGTTAATCTTGGTTGTTTCCTTTAGAACAGTAATTCCAATTAGGTTAGATTGCTTGTTTCCTCAATTCTAGGATCAATTTACATTTGTAGAATAGTTGTTTGAATTTTCATTAAGTGAATGTTCTTAGTTCTTTTGTTTTGTTATTAATTGTTTCACTCTTGAAGACCCCCATAAAAATGGGGAAAAAAAAAAAATCCTAATATAGGATTAACCAACTCCATAGTCTTTATGAGAACCTCAATCTTCTTCCCTACTACATTAGTTTAGAGGGGGTTTTAGGAATTATTTGATACTTTATTGCGATGATATAGTTCTATTTATCAGTATATTGATCGACCGATAGACTCTAAATCTGAAATTGGATTTGGAGGAGTTTTTAGGTTTCCTATAATAACTAGGGTTGGTACATTATCAAGGTTTAGAGTTTCTGCTACAATATTTTATTATAGTACCTGTCGATTGATGATTTGATCAATCGATTGTTGGCACTATAGCAACGAACAAAAAGTTTAGAACTCGACTAGTTGCCTATTAGTCGATTGATGAGTTTGAGCAATTGACTGATGATACTATAGTAGTGAACAAAAGGTTTATAAATCAAATGAATATTTGACTGGTTGCCTATTCTTATAAGTTTTAGCAATCAACTAATGCAACTGTGGTAGTGAATAGAAAGTTCAAAAATTGACTGCAAACTCACCTGGTTACCTATTAATCGATTGATAAGGTTTAAAAGTCGACTGATGGTAGTTAAATAGAGTTGGAAAGAGTCATTCTGTAGGTACAATGGTCGGATTCGACAGGACATGCAACTGATTGATGGAAGCTAGCAGTCGATTGATAGGTGAAAATTAGTCTGACAACAACCTTATAAAAGAGGGTTTCGTGGAAGCTTGAAGCTATCGATTCTTGAGGGTTTAAAGATGAAGTGTTGTTGCATTTCTTATCTTCAAAAGATAATCCAAAGCAACAAGAACGTATCCAAAGCAAGTTTTCATTAGTTTTACTTTAATTTGTATTTGTATTTGTATTTTTGGTTTCTTATTGTATTGTTTTTAAAATAAGTTGTAAGAGATTTCTGTGCCTTTGGAAGGTATCGGAGATGCTGAAGTTAGTTGCAGTAGTTCGTTAAAACTAGGCCTTGGATGTAACAACTTTGGGAGGTTGTGAACCAAATAAACTAATCGTGTTTGCATTGTGCTTATAGTGCGTCGATTTGCTTCAAGTTTCTACTGCACAATCTATCGACGTGAAAAGAGTTATTTATTCTCTTTAGCTTGCACCGGTTCTAACAAAGCTAAGCCTAAAATAAATTAAGCAATTGAAATAATTGTTCAAAGTTGGCTTAGTTCCATTTTTATAAGCTTGAACTTCGTTCAATCTTAGTTTGAGTTTGATTCATATAGATGTTATTAAGATCTCAATTCAAATTTTTTTTATTGTTTAAAACTTTTATATTTTAAAAGTTGTTTGGTTGGTTAATGAGATTAATATTACAAGCTTGTTTGTTTATTTTAAGATCTTTTTTGACTATTGATAAATTTGATAAAAATTTTGTTGATAAATACGGTTCACAAACTTTATTTATAAATATTGTCCATGAACATTATTTATGAATATCAATAAATTGAACACATATGTATTCAAATTTATTTATTTAATTTAATGAGTTATTTAAACTTATTTATTTAATTGATGTTATATATTAAACAAATATATAAATAAGTGCTCACGGTTATAATAAAAATTGATTATGCTCATCCAGATACCTCTTAAATTGATTAGAGTTTATAGAGGTAAATTACGAGGACTATTAAATAGCTAGGAAATGAGATGATTTCTTTTTCGAAGAGATGTATCCATTGAAAATTTATCTACATAAATAAGTGTTCATAAGCCGAATACAAAGTTTGCTTATGAACATTTAATTCTTTTAAAATCTTACTTATGAGATTAAAAAAAAATTCATTGTACCACTCGTAAAAAATTAAAAAATTTATAACTTTGAATTTTCTTGTCTATTTTCTTATAAGAGGTTTTTCCGTATAAAAAAACACAAATATAATAGAAATGACTCACTAAAAAGTCATAACAATTGAAAAATCTATTTTCTTGTAGGCAAGTGTTATTTATTAAGTAGAACTTTAGTATAAATAAGTATGTTTGATAGAGTATCTTCCTTTGTCTACTTTTGACCTTCTCCCCTTTCACACTCTTCCTCGCGGCTTTCTTTTTCAACGTCCCGTTCCGTTCCGTTCCGTTCCGTTCTGTTCTGAGGGTTTATACCGGTCAACTCAAAGCGACGGCGTATGGATTACAGCTATCTCACGGCCGCCACCGCCTTCTCTGCCTTCTCCGACTCCGACAACAGCAGCAGCGTCCACTTTCCCATTCACGCCGGGGCTTCGCTCGACTACGCCGCTCCCGCCGCGGAGGTCGATGCCCTTCGCCGCCTCTCGGACAATCTGGGATCGGCCTTCCAGTCGCCTGACTTCGACTTCCTCGCCGACGCTCGCATCGTCGTCGGACCCCGCAGCGACGGAGGCGGCGGCGCGCTACCCTGCGAGCTCCGGGTGCACCAGTGCGTGCTTTCCTCTCGAAGCCCCTTCTTTAAGGAGGAGTTAGCTCGGCGACGCAGGGAGCCGTCGGCGCCACACCTGGTGACATTCGAGTTGAAGGAGCTGGTCAAGGAAGTGGATGTCGGCTACGACGCCCTGGTGGTGGTGCTTGGGTACTTCTACAGTGGGAAGCTTTCGCCGCTTCCCAAGGAGGTCTGGATGTGCGTCGACGAGGAGTGCCAGCACGAGGCTTGCCGGACAGCTGTTGATTTCATCATGGAGATGCTCTATGCTTCCTTCGTCTTCCGAATCTCTGAGCTCGTTAGCCTCTTTCAGGCAAGCTGATGCCCGATAAACTACTCAGATCTCTCTGTTGTCACTCCACCGCTCTTCTTTCTCACATTTCTAGCGGTTTTTCTGCGTATTAAACCATAGATTACAACTTCCAAGCATGATCTTTCTACCAAATCATTGTTAACTATTGTTATCCTACAAAGTAGCATAACTTATATATATATATATTCCTTTTTTATAGCCAACTAGTTTCTAAGGCATCTCATAATCCCTTCACTAATGTTTCTTTCCATATGAATGTCGCACCAGCTTTAGAATGTTAGTTAACTTGATTTGTATACAAGATCACGATACAGAGTATCACTCTTTTTTTCCGAAAAAATAGTCTTGGATGATAATAGTGATTCCATCCAGATTACCTACAAGTAGGTTTTAGATTTTTCATTCCTATCAGATATGCTGGTGTTTTCAATATGATTGTGCTATCATCAGGCTAGTTTAATGAAATGTGCTGTTTCTGAAGTTATTCTAGTCATAATAGCAATTTTTAATTTGATTCAGATATGCATTCTGTTAATAAACAGTGTTCATGGGGTTCAAAGTTATCTTAATAAACTTGAAACATGAATGAAAGGATCCAAAGAAAAAAATCAAGGAATATTACCACCAATAGACCAACAAATATGGAATGATGCTGCGTAAGGTTCTATATAATTAAAAACTAAAAGAGAGGTGTTAGCACTTTCAATGTACATTAGCACATCTCAAAGAGTTTCACATCTTTAAATTTGTTGTTACACACAACAAAGAAAACTTCATTTTGCGTCACTTGTTTGTAGCTAGGCTAATGTGTTTATAATTTGTAGTTGAGCTATTGCTTCCATAGTTAACCCATTGGCGACAAAAACTAAGAACATTTTATTGGTGCAATTGTGCCTTGAGACGCCCGAGGTGACTTTGGGTTTTAATCTTGGTAAAGGGTTTAAGTTAGACTTTGTTTTGTGATTTGATATGTATTTAAGTGTGTAGGGACTTGCAGTAACACATATGGAACTTGGAGAGCTTGTGTCTTGATGAGACCGAATTGTATATGATGATGACTTAGTGTGACTAAGGTGGCGCACTTAGTGCTTGGAGGTCTGTAGAGATTGGAAAAGGAAAGCATGAGACATCTGAGGGACAACAAGATGTGGGCACTGGGATGGTGTTAGAGCAACTTTAGAGCGATGACTTGATGCTGCCAAGTTAGCAGTTCAATGGCTTGAGGTGTGTAAAGATTGAAGACGAATGACATGAAACATCCGAGGGATCGTGCCTGCCTGCCATGAGAGGTCCGATGTGACTTTGGATTTTAAGCTTTGGGTAAAGGATTTAATTTAGACTTTGTTTTGTGATTTGATATGTGTTTTTAAGTGTATAGGGACTTGCAGGAACACACATGGAACTTGGAGAGTTTGTGGCTTGATGAGACCGAGTTGTATATGTTGATGACTTAGTGTGACTAAGGTGGCATGCTTAGTGCTTGGAGGTATGTAGAGATTGGAAAAAGATAGCATGAGACATCTGAGGGACCGCAGGATGTGAGCATTGCGATGGTGTTAGAGCAACTTTAGAGCGATGACTTGATGCTGCCAAGTTAGTAGTTCAATGACTCAAGGTGTGTAAAGGTCGAAGACGAATGACATGAAGCTTCCGAGGGACCATTGGACGAGGAGCATTGAGGCAGTAAGGAAAAAAACCAATAGAGGCGTACTATGTGTTAAGACCGTGATGATGTGTTAGAGGTGGGTGAATAGCGATTAAACCTACAAGTATGATTCTAATACTGTCGTTATTAAACTAGCACTGTCAAATACGATTAGCACAACAAAAATAAAATAAATACAAGCAAGCTTACTACAATCACTAACACAATGTGTTTACATGGTTTGATAGTCCCTCAAACTCATACCCAACGATCTATGATCCATTGGTGAATTAAATCTTGAAAGTCACTATCTTTCTCATTCTCGGTCAACTACTTGAGGTGCAGAAACCTCTTATAAGAACAAGGATTACAAGATAGGTTTAGAGTACAAGGCAGAAGCTCTAATAAGATCTAACCAATCTTATTTCTCCAGCTTCAAAATCTTCACTGTACCCTCTTTAAATAGCCTTCAATCCTTCATCCCTCACTTGTTCATTGTCCAACATCAATCGACTACTCCATCACGATATGACAATTGTTGCAACTGTTTTCTACTTTCCATCTAAGCATTAGTCAACTAGTAACTTACCATAAGTTGATTGATGTGTCAGTCAATTGCTCACTCGATTGGTCAACTGAATAGAACTTTATGTTCATTGTCTCCTGGACATTAGACAGTTGACTGCTTTATCAATCGATTGGTTAAACCCTAAACCTTGAATCTTTAGGGTGTTGGTTTCCCCATTCCCCCAATCGACTATTGTCCATTGTCGATTGGGAACCCTAAGGATGACCAAATCTAAGCTCGAGATTGTCTACGTTGATTTCTACTCTCATTCTATACATATAAGTCACTTAACACTCAACTCACACCAAAGTTCATTCGCAACTTTACTTTTTCCCATAACCATTTCCCTCCTGTTAGATTAGTCTGTCCCTTAGATGTACATGAACCCTTGCATCCTCCACATACTATTCTTCACGTTTTCACCTACATAGTCAACCTCCATAAACTGTCATCCTCATTGCTCCTTGTCTTGTGATCCCTCAATTTGCCTCATGTAATCTTCTTCACCTTGAGCCATTGAGTTTCCAACTTGGCTACCCTAAGTCATTGCTCCAGAGTTGTGCTTTTCAGCCTAAGGTCCCTCAAATGTCTCATATCATTTGTCTTTGATCTCTATAGACCTCCAAGCCATTGCATGCCACCTTGATCACGCTAAGTCATCATTTAATCATCACTTGATATCTTGTTCCTGCAAGTTCCTACAAATTCAAAGACACATGTCAAAATACAATGTAAGGCCTAAATTAAACCCTTTGCCTAAACATCAAAGCAAGGTTGCGTTGGATTGGGGCACAACTGCACCAACACTACATGATTGAAGACCTGAAGGATGACATGTGGAAAAATTGAGGGCTTGTGTGCATTCCAGGGACTAAATAACTTGATAGGAGATGACCAATGGGCAAGGCAAGTTGCGGTGGTAAGACTCCGGTTGTGAGCTGTGATAGTTGAGTGACTTGTATGTATAGGGCAAGGGTAGAACTCAGCTTAGGTGGATTCAATCATTAGGATGATTATAGTTGTGAGTCTAGTTGACTGGAATGGAAAATTAGTCGACTGGTGGAATAGAGAAACCCAAAACCCTAATGTTTCGAGGCTTCTAGTTTTAATTAGTCAATGTGGTCGACTGATGGTCAAGTCAATTGGATTGTCGACTTAGGTCGAGAAGCCAACAAATAGAATGTTCAGTTCAAGAGAGCAATTGATTGGGCAATCGACTGATGGCACATTGGTCGATTGATGCTATGATTCCAATTGACTGATGTTGAAAAGCAAGAAAGATCCATTGCTACTCACCAACAGTCAGATTCTCAACATTTATTGCATACTAGTCGATTGATCGATGCGATTGATTGATACTATAAAACGGGAGCTCGGTGGAGGGCAAAATAATGTTGGCCAAACCCTATTATAAATCTTCTTCCTTGTGTTTTTTGTAATCTTCAATTGTAATCTTATACTTGTAAGAGGTTTTTCCACTTCCGATAGTTGACCGAGAAGGAGAAAATTGGCGGCTTCTCAACGGATCATAGATTGTGGAATAGGAGTCCAAGGGATTGTCAAACCACATAACACCATGTTCTAGTGATTATGGAGAACAAGAGAAGTCAGAAATTACATTTGGAGGTACCAGATGACTCCCACCCCACCCCCAATCATCCCATCATCTCATCCACATACCTAATGGTCCTAACACATTTCTAGTCAAATAAGGGTTGAAGTGCACACCGGCCATAGGACGTGGAGCAGGAACTCAAGTTTTAAATCACATTAAATCTCTAGAGTTTGCATTTTCATTTCCCGTGTTTATATCTTTACTAATTTCCTTGCATTTAACTTGTTTATTTTGACCTTTGTTAGAAAAAAAAAAATCATACCTTGTTTTCCCCCCTAGCTCTTCGATCATCATAGATCCTCATGCATCTCCAATTTCCACCTTCTTCTGCCCATTTTTTATTTCACACCAAGGAATATATTTTACCATTTTTTTGTATTACAGAATTTATAAGTAGTTATGTAATTGCTCAGAACATTTAAAATTTCTCCACAATCACTAGAGTTTATAGCTTAATAGACCAAATGTATAACTTAGAGGTTGGAGACCATGTTAATGTAGGTCTATCAGGGGCCATTGAAGCTAATCTTTTGCCAAAAAATAAAAGTAATAAAGAACTCTAAGTTGCATGATCTTACAAATAAGTGGAATCACCTCACAATACCCTGTAGGATCTCCTTCATTTTGCATGACTCTTGCCTATTTACCTTCTTAGATGGTGAAAAACAATTGTTGTATCTTCCTTGTTATTAGGCTTTGTTTCTTTATCTAAGATGAGAAACTTGGTTATTATGAGATTTCAAATCAAAATGGAGTATTCATAATTAGATATAGCTCAAATAGATGATAAAGCATGAGAAAATATATGGAGATGGTATGAACATGTTCAAAGGCTATCAATAAATTCTTTGATCGGAAGAGTTGAATGGATTAGAGTGTAAGTTGTAAAGGGAAGAGGGAGACCAAACAAAAATTTAGTTTTATATATTATAATCTATCTATACATATAGATAAAACTGTTGGAAAATTAAATGGAAAAAAGATTCCAATATGAATGAGAGTTTAGTCCCATATTAAGAGTTTCATGGCATTAAGGTTGAGTTTATATTGAATCACAACGTTAGATGTTGTGAATATGTATGGATGAGAGGCGCTTTGTCACGCGCGCGGCTACAGGGGGTGTAAATCTAGGGCCCGAATTGCACTAAATCTAGTTGACTTGTGTGCGAGTGCAACCTGGACTATTTTTCCTGCCAGCCTCAAGTGTGGGCAGACACATTAATGGCCTGTAGCCGCAATTTAATGTTACTAAGGTTTCGAACTTATAAAAGGAGGCTCCTACCTTGGGCAGAAGGCATGGAAAGATAATAGAGAAGAATCCATCCAAGTCCTTCCCCCATGTTCTCCACCTCCCTATCGAGTAGCCTTGCTTGACAGCTAACATGGTTGAGTCATTGTATATTGGGAAACAGATGTCCGTGCGAACTTCTAAGAACTACCAGAGAGGGAACGATTCTGTTTTAAAGAAACTGTGTCTAACACAGTTAACACACCTCCCCTCTTGGTAGCCTTGCCTCCTAACTCGACAACCCTGCTTCCTGGCGGCCCTTCTCCTTGCTCGACAACCCTAAATCCTTGCTCAGGGACCTCCTCACTTGGCTTCCCTGCTCAGCTTCCTTGCCCGACCTCTCGTTCGATGGCTCTTGGTTTGGTCTCCCGTTTGGCGGCTCCAAAACCTGCTTCTCGACTCAACAGTTCTACAACTCCCTATTCGACCTCCTAGCTCGACAATTCGACAGCTCCCTACCTAGCCTCCCGACTCTGCAGTTTGATAGCTCCCTACCTGACCTCCGACTTTGTAGCTCCCTACTCGGTCCGGCTTCGCAGCTCCCTGTCCAACTTCCAGTTTGGTAGTTCCCTGCCCAACCTCCCAGCTCGGTAGCTTCTTACATGGCCTCCTTACATGCCAACTTGGCCAATCGACACCTCGATGCAGTTCGGCCACTTGGCAGCTTAGCCACTTGGCCTACTTGGAAATTTGACCACTTGGTAGCTTGGCTACTCGGCCACGGGCACTTAGACGACTAGGCTGCTCAGCCTCGGGTAGCTTGGCCTTCCCTACCAGCTCGACCTTCTTTGACAGCTCAGCCTGGCCAACCAATTCGGCCTTCGCTGACAACTTGGCAGCTCGGGGCTCTCGGCTCGGCCTTCCCAACTTGGAGTTCAGCACGTCAAGCCCATCTCGGTAAAATAGATAAGTTTAATTTTAAATTCAGTAATTTTAAATTCAGCAATTTCTCATTTATCTTCGGCAACAATCTTAAACCAAAGATTATCCAACAATAATTTAGTTGATTTGGATCCTAATAATATATATATACTCATAGAGCTCAATGAACGATCCACGTAGTTGACTTTAAATAGTTGAGTTTAAAGCGTAGGTCACTTCACGTAGTACTTCAACCAAAAACATGGTTTGGCTCAATGATGATAATAATGGTATTATGTAAATTTTCTGATTTGTTTTTATTGATACATAGATAATTCTATAACTTTGAAGCATGGTTGAGTCCGTCTCTTTAGTTGTTAGCTACCATTACTTTAGACTGCTATGCCCACATGTTATCCTTGCACTTGTTTAAAAAATTCCCATTCGTGGATATTTTTTGTGATGTTATTTTCTTGAAGTGATGCAAAAGTAGTTACTTTGATTGCAGAGACACCTCCTTGATATTCTCGAGAAGGTGGCAATAGATGATATACCAATGGTTCTAGTTGTGGCAAAATTATGTGAGAACTTATGTGTCAGTTTGGTCAACAAGTGCATAGACATCATAATAAAGTCAGATTTGGATATTGTTACCCTTGAGAAGACAGTGCCTCCTGATCTCGCAGAGCAAATTATGGATTCACGCTTGAAATTGGGATTAGTAGAACCTGAAAGCAGTGGCTTCCCGGACAAGCATGTGAGGAGAATACATAAAGCTCTTGAGATTGACGATCTTGAATTAGTTAGAATGCTATTAGGAGAAGGGAACACCACTCTAGATAATGCATGTGCATTGCATTATGCAGTAGCATTTTGCGATCCAAAAATTACAACTGAACTCTTAGATCTTGCACTTGCAGACGTTAATCATAGAGACCAAAGAGGTTATACTGTACTCCACATTGCTGCAATGCGCAAGGAACCTAAGATAATTGTGTCTCTTCTAACAAAGGGAGCTAGACCCTCTGATCTTACATCAGACGGAAGGAAAGCAATTCAGATTGCAAAACGACTTACCAAGTCTGTGGAGTATCTCAGATCAACTGAAGAAGGAGAAGCATCTCCCAAGAGTCGCTTGTGTATTGAGATATTAGAGCAAGCTGAAAGAAGAGACCCACAATTGGGAGAAGCTTCAGTTTCTCTTGCAATTGCTGGTGATGATTTGCGAGGAAAATTATTGTACCTTGAAAATCGAGGTGATACTATTTCTGATTCTATGCTTGCTTCTATCCTAATTCAATAGTTCTATTTTTCCATATTGATCTAGTTGTGATGAATAAATTGTAGATTACAGATAAATTAACCAAAGTTTTTTTTTCACTTTTATTTATACGAAATTAGTTGGAGCTAAGAAACATTAATTACGCAAACATCAGTGAGGACAGTTACAGTCTAATCCTAGTGAACACCTCGTAGATGGATGAGACCATTCGGGGCTAAGAAGAATTAATCACACAGTCATAAGGATTGTAATGGTAGTCTGTTGGTTTGTCAGAATTTCCATTAAGGCTGTGGTAGTGATATTCTATCTAACCTTGACAACAAACTATTTATTGATGTTTCATATGCAGTTGGCTTGTTCTACCTGGTTCACAGAGTTGGAGGCTTAGAGCTATCATACAAAATTGTGCTTGCTGTTTTAAAAGATGTATTTATCCTGTTCACTAAGTCTGTTCTACTTGGTTTAGTTTTGTTTTAAAACTTTCATCGAACATAAATCGGGAGAAGCATTGATGTTGGACCAAGCCAGATTCCATCATTTCCAATAGCTCCTGGATTGTTCCCATTTCTAACATGCTGATGGCCCATTAATAAAAAGCTGGAGAAAACCTTGTCCAAACGATTTCATTTTTAAAGAATTTGAAGAAACCCTGAAGTATAAGTACAGTGAGTTATATAATTATATAAATATTCTATTTATGCTGAAATGATCACAGAATAATTACTACATACTCCACAATACTACTTGTGACCTTAGAACCACAAACACATTAGTATTATGCTGAAATGATGGCGTGCATCGTTACTACTGCACAAGATTGAACTCATGGACTTAAAACCACAAAAGAATATGGAAATCTTATTAATGTTCATTTCATTTCATTATGTGCAGTTGCTCTGGCTAGACTATTATTCCCTATGGAAGCAAGAGTTGCCATGGATATTGCTCAAGTTGATGGCACATTGGAATTCACCTTAGGGTTGGATACCGAACAGTCTAATGGGAATCCAATTACTACAATGGAACTAGATGAAGCACCAGTTGAAATGAAAGACGAGCTCCTAAGACGTATTAGAGCACTTTCCCGAACAGGTAACTCTTCAACAATATTTCTTTTGTTCTCACATTTTTGGTGCTAAATTTTGTACAAAAAAAATTCTAGCTGCAATATGTAAAATCTTATTTAAGACCACAACTACTGGAATAAGAGATGAATTCTAAATTATTGCATAAAATTTATCTATAAACTAGGTAATTCTAGGAAATTTATATTAAGGATAGAAAATTCTTGCTATTGATGCAATACGACTTCTTTCAACTGTATCCCTGGACTTCATTGCATATTCTTGCAGATTTGTCAAAGTTTGCACTGGTTTACAAATATTAGAACACTTGGAACTAAATCTCAGAGCAACATACAAAAGTTTTGTAATGTTTTTATTAATTTGATTTGAAACTTTAAATATTTTTTATAGAAATATATGGCTTTACTTGAAAGGCTGTGTTGGTTTGAGAGCACCCTATCACCCCATCTGAAGGGAGTTAGATGTTTATAGGCATCCATTGGACTATATTCGAGCTTTGGTTAATGCTTTTCGCCTTTCTATTATATTATATATAATATATATGCATATGTAGAAAGAATTATTATTCCATGAATTCTTATTAGATAATCGAGTAATCGAAATTTAGATATATGTAAAAGGGAAGACTAAATAAAATCTATTTATAAGAGAAGGAAAGGAACAAGTTTCAGTGCCCATGTGAGACTAAAAGATTTATTTACAAGAGACGCAAAAAGACATGTTCCATCAGATTTATTTTTTATGTGACTATGTACTCTAGGGCTTTCAAATGTGAAATGACCTCGATGTTGTAGAATATGAAAGAAAAACGTGACTCAATTTAGAGGATGATGGAAGGACTCATTTACTTATTGCTCATTCCAACATTTTAATTGAACTGAAGAAGCATACTAAAGCTAAAAATAACTTAAGTGGTTGAAAGCATTTTTTAACTTTGAGGATTGAGGTGATCAAATTAATCAACATCAATTAGAAATCTAATTAATTATTAAGTAAATTACTATTAAATTACAATGAAATAGTCTATTAACACGATTCATAAAAAAAGGAAAGACCGGTGCACGAAGCTCCTGCCAATGCGGGCGGACCACATTGGATGTTATTTGTGTTATTAACACAACTCATTCTAACTAAAAGTAGTCATGTTATCATTAATAGTTCAATTCAATAAGTATTGAAATTGTACCAATACAACATGATACAGTATGAAACCATATATTTTCAGTCAAAGACCACAACTCCACAACACAACTCAAGATTTTAAACCTTAAATATAATAAAAGCACAAGTTAAAAGAACGAACATATTAAGCAAACTATGCATTAGTATAGGACGTTATCTCACTTGTATCTTGGCCAATAATTAAGTTTCTTAGGACCTTTGGTCAAGCTTGAAATTAGTGAGAGTAATGATTCTCTGGGAAGACACTAGTTCCAGAACTAAAACTCTTGTTTGAGCAGGCAAGTATAGAAATCCTCATCAGATTGTGTATGCCTTAGGTTTCATGTCTATAGGCTAAAAGTCTTAGTGGTGGTCTCTAAAAGCCTTCACAAGGAAACAACATGCTCATATCATGTATGCACAAATAATCTTGGACAAGGAATGTTGATTGTCCATGGTTTTGTGAAGGTAATTAAACCATGAAGGTGATTAATCCACTAGTTGCAAGAACCTCAAAATATTCTTCCAACATCTATCATGCTTGATATCAAAGATCTTCACATCGGATTCTGCTGTGTGGAGAGACACATTCTCTAAAATGGCACACTTTCAAAATGTATGCTTGCTTTAATAGCCATATGGCGCACACACATAGATAGATGCATTTGAATAAACATCAAATTAGTATAAAGATGTAATGAAGAGCAACATTTGTCACTGCATAAAGGAGTTGCAAGGATGTATTTGCCTTGATTTCATGCACAAATTAAATTTATGACAATAGATGCAAGTGAAATGGTGTGATGGAGTGAGCATGTGTATGGGGGATAAACACTGCTTTATGTTGGATTGAGGCTAGAGGGCGTGGGGAAGGGGTGGATAGTTGATCGTGCATTTCACATGCTCGTGTCTACAATTGTGTTGGTGCACAACAAAATATCAAAACGTAATTAAAAAGCAATGCTAACACTTAGCCTTTTATATGGTTTGAAACTCCTGATTTCTATTCCACAACTTATGACTCGTTGATGAGTCGCTCTAAGAATTCCTCTATGCTTTTTCCTTCTTGGATACCCTCCAAAGGTAGAGAAACCTCTTACAATTTGAGCTTACAAAGAACAAGAAGATATAAAGAAACAAGATGAAACAAAAACGACTTTCAACACAAAGAAATGATTGCAAGATGGAACTCTTCTTTGGCTTGCTTTCACTTGTTGTTGCTTGCTTTCTATCTAGTTTGATTGCTTAAGAGCATTGCCAAATTCTCCCTTTATATGGCTTCTTATAGGCTTCTTTTTCTCAACAACTACCAGCTGTTGTCAACCTACAGATTAGTCGATTGTTAACTTTCTCAATCGACTGATTGCACCTGCATTTAGTCAACTATTTGTCTTTCAATGGATATTTGAGTCGACTGATCTATTCGGTTGGCTATCCTGCTGTACAATTTGAGCCATTTGACAAATGCTGTCAAATCTGTCAGATCAACAACTTTCTTCAATTGATTGTTCCTTCTCATTAGTCGACTACTGTAACCACAGTTGACTTATTCACGAATAGAAACATTTATTTGCTAACAATCTAGACTGAGTCAACCAACTGCTTTGTCAACACAATTATTAGTAGATTGAATCTCTGTTGGCTGAAATATTGACTACAACCTACTTTGTGGACGAGTTCTCACTTTCTTAAATCAAGTCTACCTAAAACTTAAAATAGACTCTCGTCTTAGACTTACCAAGAGCCCATGACTCCGGACTTCCTTGTATTGCAAGGAACTAGGAGGTCTCGCCTTCAGGATTTCACTTGCCAAGATACGTTGTCTCTGACATTTCCTCTTTTGCCACAATGGTTAGACTTAAGGTTAATTAGATATTTAGATGCTGATTGGAGAGAAGACCTTGATCAACATAAATTTATATTTTCTTACTCAATAAAGGCACTATATAGTGGTTTAGTAAGAAATAGAAATATTTGCATAGCATTCGCATAATGCAAGCTGAATTCACTGTGTGTTCAAGCTGTATTGCAAATTGTTTGCTAAATATTTTTGGATAATTTAAAAGTTTATACTGATTGGGTTGCACCATTGATTATCTATGTGACAATCAAGCAATGATTGCCTACACAAAAAACCTCCAATATCAAATATCATAGTAGAGCAACACATTGAACCCCCAAGTACAACTACATTAGAGGCATTATTGCTAGAATTGTGATATATGCTTATTTGAGTCTCTAGAAAAATATATCAACAGGATTTAGAATGGTTTTCTCACACAAGTAATCACCTTTAGCTACGGCAAAAGGTGAAATCCATCACCTTGGCGGCCCCTCCACGACTACCCACACCATTGGGAGGGAGTAAATCAAAAACTTTAGTTGGTTCCCACGGGGGAGGGTATGATCACACGGCTTTGCCAGGATTCGACCCTTGCTTGATGTGGCAATTCTACCTCGTGGTTACCAACTTAGCTATGCAAGTAATCGCCTTTAGCACTTGCACAACTAGGAGAGAAAGAGACGGCTAGAATTGTCATCTCATTAACAATACAAGATTAGGTTATAAACATATTTTAACAATTAATTTAGATACCCACATCCAAATGATTTATTAAAGTCAAATGTGAATTGTTAGGAATTACCTGCTGAAAGAGAGAGCACTTTTAGAATTCAAGTTAGGCACTGAAAAGAAATTGAACTAAGATTTGTGTAGTTCTTTATAAGACACAGAAAGTTATACACCTATAACATATGATTCATAGTTAGTGTGTTGATTTGACCAATAAGGTAGTAGAAGAATGCATCCTTGCTTCTCCATTGTGTTAGACCTTTCGAGGTTATGATGCCTACTATTATTTAATATTTATCTTTGGTGTTTGCTGTATTAGCATGTTAACTATGACATGGATAATTTAGTCCATATAACATGTGTAGATAAGCAGCTAAATATGAATTATAAATTTTGAATGGAAAAGAAAAACTTTTTTTGGTGCGTCATTAGCTAGCCAATATCGTTGCTTGAGAAAGTTAAGACTCAATTATGGATACAAGAAAGATTATTTGACATCCTTTTGGAGGATTAGAGATGTTATATTGAGCTTACCTTTCTAATTGGCTTGTAGGTTAAAGCTACTATATTGTTCCTAGCAAATGTATATAATAAACTCCCAAGTGCAGGATTACTTGCCAGGTTGCACGATCCGGCTACTAGTATTAAAATGTAAAGATTTTATTACATAGATATATTGCAATAAAATTCTTTATCGTCATGTGCCAAGTGGAAGATGTTGGATTTCAAGTTAATTGGCCCATAATGAGGTGATTCGAACTCATTTAAAATACAACAACAATCAAGTTTTTATTCCACTAAGTGGGGTCGCTTATATGGATCCTCCTACACAATTTAGGGACCTGATCCCTTACTATATTCTCATATATACAATAACAACAACTAAGCTTTATCCCACTAAGTGAGGTCGATACTATATTCTCATATATATATTTAAATAAATTTTATTCTATTTTATCGTTGTTAATTCAGTTTTCTTTGATCTCTTTCTTCTTCTATTAATGTACCTATTTGTCATGTAATTGAGGTATTTATTGATCGCTTAAATACAAATCCGTACTATTTTAAAGGCAGTTTTCAGAGGTTTCCCTCAATGGGCATAACTTTGACTTTCTTTCTAATATTTTCTTTTTTTATACTATATATCCTTGTAGTATATTCGGACATTTACCTTAACATCTTCATTTTTGTAACTATTTGTAAAATAAATAAAAAATTCTACATCTGCCTTGGATATTTGCAATGAGCAAGGCAATTGCCCATGGTAATTTTCTGCACTTGTTACAAAATACAAAGATTAAAAGGGGCTGGGAGGTATAGAACAACTACACAACAAAGACAGGACAGTAGATAGGATTTAGATAATTGAAATTATCCAGGAGGCAGCCTCAATAGTCAAGCAATCAAGTTGAATATTGAGTAAACCTTTAAGAGGTAACTTATTTGATTCATTCTATTTCAATTTCACAGTAAAATATTATAATATTATTTTTTTTATAATTTTCTTCAATATTCATATACAAATAATTTGTACTGCATATTGATATATAAAAAGGTAACTTGTACTAGCTTGAATCATATAAAGATGTGCGCTAAATGCTTAAATATGCCCAAAATTTCAATAGTTTTAAAACAACTTGTTTCTCATTTAATTTTACAATCTATATGTCCTTGTTAGATTTATGCATCTCATTATACTATGCTTGAAAAATATTGGATTTCATTTAACATGTTCGCATTGTTAAGACATTATTTTTAGATCAAGCTCAAATTGGTGTTGTCTCAGCCACATTTCAAACTAAATTCAGCCTTGCACATCACATCATTAGGAGTGTAGGCCATTTCAGAACAAGAGACTTAAATTCGAAAATTATTATAAAACTGCACAATTGTGATATCTGCAGCTGGCTGCCTTTCCATTTTATTTGATCTGTTCTAATGTTGCTCTGCTCGGAAACTACTTGTTGGATGATAATTAATGATTTAAGTGATTGAAGTGGATAATTTTGCCTCTCAGTGGAACTCGGGAAGCAATTTTTCCCTCGGTGTTCTAATGTCATTAACAAGATCATGGATGATGAAGATCATACAGACCTCACTGCTGGTCTTGGGCGCAATAGTTCAGAAGAAAAAAGGAGAAGATTTCTGGAGTTGCAGGATGTCTTGTTAAAGGCATTCAGCGAGGATAAGGAGGAATTCAATCGGTCAGCCTTGCCTTCCACATCACCATCAACATCCTCAATGGTTGTTCATCCAACAAGGTAAATGATGAGGAGGTTTTCACCTGAATTTTGTACCATTTGATGTGGGTCCTGTGTCAGTTTTCTCGCACTATATATTTTGTTTATGTAACTTAACCACGACAAACCAGTTGGTGATGCTGTACATGTATTTTTAGCTGTATAGTGTTGAGTATGTAGCTACTAATAGTTGAATGGAATGATCGTTACAGCAGTTGGTGATGTTGTACATGTATTTTTAGTCGTATAGTGTTAGGTGGCTTTGCTGTTGCAAATTGAGGAGCATCATTTTCTTTTGAAGGGGTCTTTGCTTTTCATAAAATTATTATTATTATTATTATTTAAATTCTATGTCTTGAATAAGAGGATTTGAGACTTCTCTTGCGTCTTTAATATGTTAAAATCATATTTGTAAGTTCTTTAATATTGAAAGGATCTGAGAGATTTCACACTGAAGTGTTAGTAGTAGAGGTGAGACTGATAATACATTTTAGTAGTTTATTTTAGGATCGTGAGTTTTTATGCTCTTTATGCAAAGCGTAACTTTATCTTTAATAATAAAGAAAATTAATATTTGTATTATATGATAGTAATAATTTTCTTAATCTTAACCATGAAATTGTTGGTGCAGTTAGTTCTAAAGTATCATGTTCAATTAAGATGTTTCGACGTGTGTGTTCATTTGCAGGGACTTGATAGATTGTTGATAAGGTTTGATTGAAATTGATGGAGGATGGTTTAGGAGATTTGATAGATTAGAAGTTCTGAAGGTAAAGGCTTTGGGCAATTAGGAAAGCCCTAAAAGTGTGACTTTTTGGCAAGCACAAGTAAGCGGATGAAGTGTTAGAGGTGTGGCTTTTAGACATCGGGAGTTTTGAAGGAGACTTTTTGGTAAGTGAACAAAGTTCTAGAGGTGCAACCTTTGGACACGTATGGAATCTAGGAGTGTGGTTTTGGGGAGTCTAGATCTTCTGATCTACAATTCGTTTTTTTTTTTTTTAATTTACATGTCGGGTTGAGGTCGGAATCCAGTTAAAATTAGCTGTGATCTTTCTTGGATTTACTTTTCCATCTAGGTTATAATTTTTTATCTGTCGGAGGCCGTCGGCGGTGGACAGACTGTATGGTGCTGATCAGGGGAGGCCTATCCACCGTCAGCGACCTCTAGCCGTCTGACTCAACCAAAAACTATAACCTAGGTGACAAGGTGAACCTAAGGGAGATTGTAGTTAATTTTGGTCGGATTCCAACCGTGATCCGACATGCAAATTATGAAAAAGATCAAAAAAAAAAAAAAAAACTAGGGATTACGGATCAGAGGATCTGATCTCAATTTTAAGGACATATATAACGTCTCAAATGCATGGAGTGTTAGGCAAACTAGCGAAAACTTAAAGACTATGAGCTATGAGTGAGAGTCATGTGCAAATGGAATCTCGAGTTTGCATATTTTGGACACAAGTATTAATGTCGCTAGTAGAGAGTCTTATATAGGATTAAGTAAATGACGTTAGAGGGAGCAGTGAATTACTGAAATCTAAACAACATAGAACTCAAATGCAAGATATATGAATTAATTAGCAGTAGAAATTTAAAAGACTAGTAATAAATAAAGCAAGAAGGTTATTTTAACATGATTCAGAACCCCCTAGATTTTTATGCTACGCCCTATAAACTTGTAAAGTGAATCAACCCTCCTAAAACTATTATACTCACTCCTTCATGGAACATTCTGAAGGAGACGAAACCTCTTAGAAAAAGTTTTTATAGTAAATATATATTTATAAGAAATATGATTTTTTTGAAGCCAAAACCTTCCATTCAAAATGAAAAATAATAAAATAAATATAATTTGAGCAATGGAATAGCAACAGTAAGAACACTTTTGTTGTAGCATTGTTATTAGACGAGCTCCCCTTACCTCTCCCTATATAGTCATCTAAATGGGCAAGGATAAGTTCCACTAGATATTCTATATTAATATCAGTGAGTCAATCATTGTACTAATAGATTGAAACTTGTTATGTGTCAATGACTCTAGTCAACTAAAGTCCTTCTCATGTCCAAGACAATTGACTCAAATGTCTATCAGTTAACTATCTAGATTAGAACTCTGGCCAATCATAAAAAGAGTTGACTGAAAAGTCAATCCCAAGATTATTAGTCGATTCAAGTAGATAAAGTATTGCTCAAATGGTATTTTTTTTAAAATCAAAGTATTAACTTAGTCGACTAAATCCTCTTTAGTTGATTTTTTAGTCAACTCTGCTCCAAATAGAAATATTAAGTTTGTCTAATAGAGTCTTGGTTGACTACTTGGTCGACTAAATCAACCACATTTGACTATTTCCAAGTTCGATCAACTAAATCTAAATGAAAACATTTTTCTTTGCAAGAAGTAAGTTTTTAGTCAACTTCTTAACGGACTAAAATTTATTTTAGTCTGATTGAATTCTTACTCAGTTGATTCAGTTTGAAATAAAATATTTTTGTTTGTAAATAAAATGTCTTGGACAAACAATTAAATTGACGGATGTTAATATTTATTTGGGTCAAACATTGTCTGTGGCCCTGAAACACCTATTCCTTGGTCAATTCCATGCCAAAGTCAAAATCATGTCACTCATAGACTCTCACAAGTGGTGTTAGTACAATCATTGGTGGCAAAAGGTGAATACGCTCGCTCCCAATGTCCCCGCCAATCGTCCCAAGGCCAACACGGAGGAGGTAAATCACGGGCGACTACTAGTCTTTGGAATAGTGACTAACATAAGGGAGGCAGTGTTAGTGCAATCATGCACTTTAAGTGGTTATGTTTGATTAAAGTATTTTGATGTGTCTAACAAAGGGTTTAAGTTAGGTTTGTTTGTACGACATTTGTGCATTGAAATTTGCAGGGACTTGGCAGAATGCACTCAAAGTTCGTGGAGATTGACTTGGTAATTGACAAACAGTGATATAGAACATCTAAGGGACTACATAACTAGGAATATTAAGTTGGAACTATAATGGTAGTTAAAAAGGTAGACTATAATGGTGATCTAGCAAAGATGACATATGGAACAAGCCAAATTGCTTAATGCATTTGAGGGGTTGAGAACTCAACAGGAGATAAACTCTTAGGAAAAATAAAGTTGCAACAATAGGTAAACTCTTTGTAAGTTTTGAGAGTTTATGAGCGACTCTCACATCTTGCTTTTGTGTTTTAGGTAGATTTTGACTTAGGTGAGGAAACCAAGAAGAAAAGAGATTTTTTAAGGTTGAAGTCAAGAATCCAATCAGTTGGTGTTAAGACCAATCAACTGATGTGTTTAGTTGACTAGGGAGTCAACTCAAGATGTTCAACTTGCAAACAAAATGGTTTTGTTTTTAGTTGACTCAACTAAATGTAACTTAAATTGTGTTATTGTAAGTCAACTATACGATTAAAGCCATGCCTTGTGCAAATTTGTTGCTTTCTATTTGAGAGTCAACTAGAGTAGTTAACCAAGAGTTCAATCAATTGGGCAGTCAGTTGGTAGTCAACTGATTAGTCGATTGAATTCAATCGACTAAGCAGTCAACTGAGAGTCTAGTTGAATAGAAATTGACTGAATCCTTAACAAAAGTCAAAAGAAGATTGATCATGTCTTAAAGCGGGAAAGATAACATACTGGCAGATGACTCTAATGTTGATTGGGCGAAGACTCCTAGCTGGAAAAAATGAATCCGAGTGGTCCTGTGTGTCAAAAGGAGCGTCAGTAACTAGGCTAGAGATGAGTCCCCAACACAAGCACTATGACGCTCAAGTCAGTGGTCCGGTTACAGGCGATGAACAGTAGAATGAATAGTAGTCATGGATGCATAAAGTTGTGTAGCATCGCGTATATGTGCTTGTAGATGGAGACCTCCTATTATAGTGTTATTGTTTGTCTGTGCATGAATCTCAAAACGTTTCCACAAAAGGACAGACCATAAATATACTCTAACACTTTTTCCAAAATACATCCACAATTTCTATATAGAAGCTTCCATCGTATAACTGACACAGGAAATATTTCCTTGATTCTCTGATAGTTGTTGCACAAAATGACAAGAAGAAATGTTGGGTCGTTGAATAGGGGGCTCTTAATATGCTTAGTCGACAAATCTGCCGAGTCTCTTGTGAAGTCTGATCGACTGTCGTATATAAGAGCAGTCAAATAAGATTTAAGGAAAGCTATTAGCTATTAGGAGCTACCTGGAAATCCTGACATCCTGAGCCGAATATATGCTGCTAAACCCTGGATGAACTGCTGCATCCGATCATAATCCTGTGCCACTAAGTGAGGACAAAATTCTGCCAACCTACAGAATTCAGCATTGTACTCCATCACTGACCGGTTGCCCTGCTTGAGATTCAGAAATTCCTGACGTCGAGCTAGACAGAAGGTCGCTGGGAAATATTGCCGCTCAAACGCGTCTCGGAACATCACCCATGTGATGCGCTGCTCTCCAAAGATTGTCTTCTGCATGTCCCACCATGTGACTGCCTGATCCCGGAGATGATACGCTGCCAGTTCCACTTTCTCCTCGTCCGTGCAACTCAAGTACCCAAAGGTGCTCTCTAAATTCTTCAACCAGCTTCGAGCAGCCCAAGGATCTGCTCCGCCCAAATATAAGGTAAATCTGTCCTTGACGGACCTCGCAAGCAACGGTATCCGAGCTCTGTCCCTCATCCAATCAGTAGTAGCAGGAATAGGAAGTGCTGATGGTATCCCGGAGGGAATCCCCTGAGGCTGAAATTCCCGATCTCTACCAGATGGTATGACTGAAGGGATCTCCTGAGGCTGACGTCCCTGATCTCTAAGAGTCTGATGGGTTTGTCCTCGACTAACCGTCTCAACATCAGTTGGATCCCTAAAAGAATCTGCCTCCTGAGTCACTGGTTCTGGTTCCTCAGCCTCAATAGGTTGTTTCCGTGGTCGTCCCGGACCACGACGATAACCGGCTCCCGCTCGACCACGTCTCATACCTGATGTAAACCACTAATAAGTATTACAAACAGTATAAGTTCGTACTTATAAAACTTACAGCCAATTACTTGGAGGTGTTCCGCCGCCGCCTGGTCCCAAATCCCAAAAGTCACTTCGAGGAATAAAATCACGAAAAATCCAAAACGTACAAATCTGACATCGTAAACCTGCAGCTCTGATACCAATAAATTGTCACGCCCCGAGAGTAAGGTTGTCCGACGAAAATCGGATAGCACCTCCCCTGTAGCAGTGACAAATAGAACCGGTATACAACACCACAGATATTACATATACAAATATATATCACAACCACGCAGATAATATGCAGCCCACACGGCTGTAAAGTCAAACACAGCGGAAAACAAGAATAACAAAGATAAAGTAACAAAAACTCACCGCGGGCCGGCCCGACTTGACTCATCAACAAAACAACCAAATACAAAGCAACAAGTCCACAACCCAATTATTACAATGCTAAATTCAAAGGTTTAACTCAAAATAAAATGAAAATTAAAATCGTAAAACCGTCCTCGGAAGTGACGTGGGACCGGCAGTCGGGATCCTCCTCCAAGCGTACTAGCATCGCTATCAGCTACCTGGTGAAATTACCAATGTGGGTGGTGAGTATAAAAACTCAGCGGGTAATAGAATAGACAGTGCATGAGTATCATAAAGAACAGGAATACAAAAGGATACAGTCTCGGAAAGATAAATAGCAGATACTACTGGGTAAACAAAGTACATATCCATACCTGAATCCATATCCTAGGCTAACAGTGTAAGGTCTGAGATAACATAAACTGCTACAGTACTGCTCATAACTACATGGTATCGTGTGAGGTATATACATGTCAACAATAAGTAAGTCAGTGTCTAAACACATATCACAGGTATAAATCTCAACCCATGTAAGCATAACAGCATAAATAAATGACAGCAGAATAATCTAGTAACAGCAGCATAGATAAGCAACAACAGCATAAATAAGCAACCAACAAATATAATAACAACAGCGTATGTACGGATGGTCACCCCGCCCACCCCTATGCACCACGACCCCTGTATGGTCGAGAGGCCGGATCGATGACAAACTGTACCACCCAAAGGCCGCCACTACTCTTGAGTGACCGGATGGACAGGTGCATAGTAGCTGAATAGCTACGTCTGCGACGGGGGTCCCTGCTGCCGCAACTCCAGCCGCCACTACCCATGAGTGACCGAGTGTGACACGACAGGACAAGCGGCACGCTCCAGCTACCACTGCCCATGAGTGGCCGAGCGTGCGGCCCAAGCCATTGACCCTCTCAACCACAATGGAGACATGGTCGCCGGCATGCATGCAATGACATGATGCGAATAATACAGCAGTCATCATATATATATAAACAGAAAACAGGTATGCTATAGGAAGCCAGCATGCTCAGTAAGGTGTGTAAATAAACAGAAATCAAAACATGTAGACATGGTATCAGGTGTCTATATATATATCCAATACCTAATATCTAATGTCTGGCATCTGGTATCGGGTATCTGATACCTAGTGATATAGTATCTGCTAAATATCATCGATAGCAACGAGAGACTGTATAGATACAGAAAAGAGTAGCTCAAAGATTGAGTGGAAGTATCAAACGCAGGAAAAATAAGAGTGGAGTCAAGATAGGTACAACAACTATCTGAACATAAACTCATGCACTAGGATCAAGATACTAAAGAGATAAAGCAAGAAATACCCGCCTCTAAGTGTAGGCTGAATCCAACGCCAATCTCGTCACGACGCTCGTCCTGATCAATATCCTGCATCAACGTATCGAACCATATACGTATAGAACCAAATAGTTAAGCCAATACTCAAAACAGGCATGCTAATCCGGGTTCCTTCATTATCTAAATACACCCTACACTGATCTACTCCACAACAATTCCCAACCGAACATGATCAACATAAGGAATTCTAAGCATGCATTGGTTCCATATACACTGGTACAGTACGGAATTATCTCATTCCTTAACAAAATCTACATCTACCAATTATCTAAGCAACAAACAACAAGCTTCCAATTCTAACAGAATTCCCATACCTCACCAGCACCTCCTACTGGTAACTTGCTATTGAAAGGTGAAATCGTCGACACTAGCACACCGATGCTGCCCAAATGCTGCTGATTAACAGATCCAAGTCCTCACAGAGCTATATGCATCACAAGCATCCCAAACATTACCTAATCAGTATCAAATTCCATCTAAAACCAACATTTAAGTCTGAAATCTAACATCTATAGTGATAGAAACCTTACCTACTAATCCCCGGATGAAGCACAGCAGTTGGGAATTGTGGCCGGACTCCTCATAATGAGCCACTGCCAAAATTCACGAACAGAGCTCCTACAGGGCTTTCAAACTATTGCAATCACACCATCAATGCACAATTCGGATGGAATACAATCTCAGATCCACAAACCTACAATCTTAATACTGTAAATACCTTACCCATGAGTCTCGGATGATGAACAGCTGCTGGAGGTTGTGATCGATCCCCTTCCCAACAAGCCACTGCCACCACAAAACCTCAATCCATACAATCCTCCCAACCTGGTATCAAATCACAGCTCTTCATCACTAAGGAAACCCTAATCTAAACCATCCATACCTCAATACCTTGCTGCCGAAGACCTCCACAATCGGCTGAGAGAAACTCGACCCGATCCACTCGGCTCCAGCCTCGGGAAGATGAGGAAACTGCCTGAGGTATACGTCCTCGTCCCTATCAAGCTCTGGAACAGGAGTTACCACCCTCGGAGTCACCGGAGCTCAGATTTGCTCCTCTCGACTGAAGATTCCCCGTGTGCCGCTGAAATCCGAGGAGAGGAAGAAGCTCTGGTGACGCTGTCGTCGAGGGTTAGAGGCCTAGGAGGTTTTGCCGACCGCCGGATTCATCGTCGCCGTGAGCTCGGGTGTGGAGGCGCCGTCGCTACGCTGGGTCGGTGGTTTCGGGAGAAGAAGACACGAAGAAAAGAGGTCAGGGTCGGTGCTTTTAGGGCTTCGGTAGGGGGTTACTGTAGCTTCTTATAAAGGTAGGGTTTAAGTTCTTCCCAACCCTTAATTAGCCCTCCTCTAAAGATGATTTCCAATACCATCTTAAGCTCAATAATTTATCCCCTTAAATACAGTCATACGTCCTCCAAATAAATCCAGAAAAATGTCCAAAAATTCCCTTAAATCATTATAGGTTATTTTATTTTGCCATATCTCACAGACATTGCAGTACACATATGGAGCATGGAGAGCTGTGATTTGATGAGGTCTAGTATGGATGATAACTTACCATGGCTAAGGCAACATGCCCAGTGACTTGAAGGTCCATTGGAGATCGAAGATGGTTGGATGAGACTACCAAGGGATTGCGCAATGAGAAGCACTAAAGTGGTGTTCGGATGACCCATGGAGTATGACTTAGCATAACCAAGTTGGCAAGTTAGTGGCTCAAGGTTTGCTAGAGATTGGAGAAGGTCTAAGACATCGAGAGACCATAGGACGAGGAGCATTGGGGCACAATGTTAGTGATAGACGGAAGAGTTGAACTACATAATTAAAGTATGAAAGATGACAAATGGAGAGGGCTTAGTCATTTGAGAGATGAGTAACTTGATAGGAGGATAGGAGATGGCCATAGTAGAGAAGTTAGACTACTAAAGGTAAGCTATGGTAATGAGCTGTTTGAGTTAAAAGACTTTTTATACTCTTGGAAGAAGGTAGTCTTCAATTTAGATAAGACTCAATCAATGATCTAGTGGAGTTCTAGTCGGCTCGAACTGAGTAGGTCTATTGTAGAGTTGAGTCACCTAGTGAGTCTAGGTAGTGTGCTAATGAATAAAATATTTTTGTAGTTGAGCCAATTGGACAATCAATTGATTTGTGGTTAGTCAACTGATGAAAATTTTCAATCAACTTATACTACAATATGAAAATCGAAAAAAAATTATTGATCTAACAAAGCTATGTTACAATAGCTGAATGACTTAAGGGCTACAGTGGAGCATTTAAAATGATGGTGGCATCCAATTAACTCAAGTAGTCATTGGCAAACTCTAGCCAAAGTGATTAGAGGAATCAATCAACTATTGGTGGATCCAATGGATTGATTGATGACATATCAGCTGCATAAGAAATAGAGTTTGAAAAGGAATGAAAACTACAAAAAGGGGAGAAAGGTGGATATTTGAAGGCTAGAAAAATAGTGATCGATTAGATCATATTGAGCCTTCCCTTGTACTCTTTAGACTTCCTCTTAATCTCTTGTAATAGTTCATGTTGTAAAGGGTTTATCCACCTTCGAGGGTTGTTTCCAAAGGAGAAAGATAGTGGGATTTTCAAGAATGACTCATCGACAAGTCATAGACTATGGTGTAGGAATAAATATATAAACCTCATGTATCCTTGTTAGTGATTATATGCTTCAAATTCATGTGTTCTCCTTTTGTTGCATAACTTACCTTGTGTTGCCTTATTAAAGCATTACCAAGAGTAAAAAGAATTCCATCCTACTATTGTTAGGATGTATACTAAAAGTCTAGCTTTTGGTATAAACATTTATCAAGAAATAAGAATCACATTGGTCAAATGTCTACATTTATGATAAATGTAGTTGTTCAATTAATTTATATTGTAGATAACATGGTGTGTGGTGTCACACACAGAGGATCATGTTATCAGTACTTTATAAATTATAAACAGTAGCTCACGACCAAGATGGAAAGGAACAAACCATTGGAATGTCGTAGTATAATTAGGTATTAGTTTATCTTAACTATATAATTACACTAGTACACTTAGAGTGTATTAAGTAGGACCATTAGAGGTCGTTTCTTTTATACTGACTTTATAAAGGAACAAAGACCTCAGTTATTATGGAAGTGTGTGCTCTTAATCCTAATATAATAATAAGCATATATATTTGATATTTATTTCTTTAATTTATCAATGGGTGAGATTTAGTTTGATAAATTAACAAGCCTGATAAGTTGGGAAATGATATCACTTATAGTGTGTGTTGTTGATTATAAAAGGAAGCTGTGTCCTAGAAATCTAGGTTGAGAATGCCCCAAGAGGAGCTCATAAGGATTGTCATGTTAAACCCTACATGTGGACATAGTCCGACATGATGATAAGGTTGAGTGGTACTACTCTTGGATTAAAATATTAATTAAATGAGTTGTCAGTAACTCATTTAATTAGTGGACATTCATTATCTTAAACACAGGGAGACTAATACACTCATAATAAGAAGGAGCCCAAAAATATAATTTGGGATTGGTGCGGTAGTTCAATAATAGTTCTCTAGTAGAATGAATTATTATTGATAAAATTAAGTTGTGTGTTCGGGGCGAACACGTGATGCATAATTTTATCGGGAGACCAAAACCAATTTCTCCTCTCGGTCCCTATCGTAGCTTCTTAATTATAGAGTGCTATACCCACCTATACCCACCTTCACACCCATCTAAAGGGGGCCGGCCAAGCCTTGCTTGGAGCCCAAGCAAGGGGCCGGCCAAGCCTTGCTTGGAGCCCAAGCAAGGGGCCGGCCAAACCATGTTTAGATAGGATTAATTGTGGCCGGCCCAAGTATGGGTTCAACCTATGTGTGGCCGGCCATTAAAAATAGAAAAGGAATTTTAATTTTAAATTTTTTCTTATGTAGAATACATGATTTAAAAGAGAGTTTAAAAATTAAAATATTTCCTTTTATAAGATTCTATAAAAGATTAAGAGAAGAGTTAAATCTCTTTCCTTATTTGTAGATTAAAAGGTTGATTTTAATTTTGGTAAAAACTTTCATTATTTATAAATCATCCACATGTTGAAAAGATAAATTTTAAAATTATAGAAATTTCTTTTTATAACATCAACCATGAAGGGATTATTAAAGAGAAATTTTATTTTAAAATTTTTCCGGAAGCAAATTAGGAAGCTTTAATTTTTCTAGCGAAAATTTCCTTGTTTGCTTGTTTTGATGTGGCCGGCCATATACATTAAGAAAAGGATTTTAATTTTAATTAATTAAAATTTTCCTTTTCAATGGCAAAAGAATTAAGGAAGGTTTTATTAAATTTTCCTTATTTGCCAAGGCTAAGGAATATAAAAGAGGGGGTTTGGGTGCCTTCAAGAGACATAACCTCTATTCTATTTCTCCCTCTTTTCTTCCTTGGTGTGGCGGGCCCCTTCAAGTTCTCTCCTCTCCTTGGTGTGGTCGAACCTCTCTTCTTTCTTGGAGATCAAGTGGTGGCCGGATCCTAGCTTGGAGAAGAAGGAGAGAAAGCTTGCATCCCTTGGAGCTTGGTTGGTGGAAAAAGTTCTTCTTCCTTAAGAGTTTTGTGCTTGGCCGAAACTTGAAGGAAGAAGAAGAAGGTGCTAGGTTGTTCTCGTCTTGGAAGATCGTTGCTCACACAACGTCCGAGATTAGAAGAGGAATACGGTAGAAGATCAAGAGGTCATTATCCACAAAGAAAGGTATAACTAATAATTGTTTTCCGCATCATGTTTGTTTTGTTTCTTTGTAAAAATACCAAATACAAGAGGCATGCGATTCTAGTATTTCGAATTAGTTTTCGAAGTTGTGTTCTTTTGTTTTTTCTTTTCCTTGTGATTTGATTGTTCTTAGCGGTTAACCTAGGGTTACTATGGGAAGGTTAAATATTTAATTTCCTTAAAAGGCTTTGTCTAGTCGGTGGTGGTTGCTCCCATATCCAAGAAGGCCAAGTGCCTCGCCATGCAGTACTGGAAGCCGATTTTGGAAATAGATATTTAATTGTCTTCGTGACCTAGGTGATTTGGATCGAACGTGTTAAGTTCTGCAGGAGATCCAAGTCTAAACCTAAAAGAACAAATAAATTAAACTTAGGATCAAACGTGTTAAGTTCCGCAGGCGATCCAAGTTTAATTTAAAAGAACACATGGTAGCTAGGAAAAGGTTCAGACCTTTGTACAAAATTTTTGTACAGTAAAACCGTTAGGTTTTCCGAGTAGCAACCAACAACTATCCATCATGTTGGTCCCAACAAATAGTTGTCAATTGGCTTACATGATCAAACAACTTAGTTGGATGAAATTATGTTGAATAAACTAAAGTATCCATTATGAAGAAAAAACTTATGCAATCACAAAATTAGTCGATTGGAAAAATGTTGAGTCAACTAGAATCGTGCAGAATAAAAATTGAAGCTTGTTTAAGGCAATTTGAAGGAAGGCTACAAATAAAAGGGAAAGGGGAGCTCTTCAAGAAGGGTAGAAGGCTTATAAAAAATCAAGAGAAAATGCTCAGTACTCTTAGTGTTTGAATTTTAGTCTTATTATTCTCTTGATTTATTTGGCTCTTATTGCAAGAAATGTTTTGTAGGAGGTTTCTCCACATTTAGGAAGGTGAAAAGATAGTGGAATTCAAGATGTGACTCACCTTACTGGTCTATAAGCTATGGAGTAGGAATATGGGTCTCCAAACCATGTAAATTCTATTACATTAGTGCTTGCTTTTCTCATTTCATATTTTCTATTGTACTTAACTTGTTTGTATGAACTTGCACAGAGAGAAAATGCTTTCATTTTTCAAGTAAAAGGCCCCTTCCCCTCTAGTTCTCTACTTCATTTATGATTAATCCTAACAAGAGGTTTACTCCATCATCTCTTGTTAAGGGATTGGTTTTATAGTGAAACATTTTTGGGGATGATTTATTAAATGAGTCAGAGGTTATGAATTAGAATTGGCATCTTTGAACCACATTAAATAACTTTGTTATTAATGTTTTTCTTGCATACTCTTGACACGAATAACACTCGAGCGCACACGCCATTTCATTGTTTGTGTTTGTTAGTTAAGCCCGTATCATCAACTATCCTACATATGGTATCGGTATAAGCCTTAGGTTCATTTTATTAGAATTCAATGAAGATGGATATGTAAGAAGGTTAATGCATGATATGACCATCATTCTTTGATGGAGTAAATCTTAGATAATGAAAATCAAACATGGACTAGTATTTAATGGTTTACTTCAAAATTTGGATGACCATTACAAAAGGCTTTGAGGTTTCACTTAATAAGAATGATGAAGAAACCATCGTAGACATATGGAGTGGAAAGGTGAGGGGGAAATTCTAAGCATATATGAAGGCAATCATTACATGCTAATGTGATATATCAATGGAGAAACTAAACAAAGTAGGAAGATTCTACAATGTCAAGTGTTGGTATGATCATGTCGCAAAGTGGTTGAATCTAACCAGATTATTTTGATGTGGTTAACGAAGAGTTTAAATTAGGATCATCTTTAATTTTATGCTAATGTGTTTGTGAAGTGTGCAGGTTCATAAATTTGATATGAAACTATAGATGCAGTGATGTGATGACTTGACATGTGTTGAGGTTGGAAAAGTCAAAGTAGATTAAGTTTTTCTAAGTACTTAGCTAACAAAAACTCAGTAGGTGTTGGTAGATGGTGTAGGATCGATAGACCGGTTAGAGAGAGATAAATAACCTATAAATAAAATTAGCTTCTCTTACTTTTAAATTAGTAAGGATACATATATTAATTAAGAAAAATAAAGAACATACAAAGTAAAAGAAACTCAGAAGATTTATTTAGTTTGTAACTTAAGAAGTTATTAATCCAAGGTAAAATGAAGCGTATTAATAAACTCCTTCGACAATGTCAGAGGAGGAGAAGCCCACCCCCCTACTCGAATTAAAAGCACAAACACTTAAAATAAAATTACAAAGTTTGGAAATTAAGAACAGAGTAATATTTTTAAACCTAGAGAATCATAGGCCTATTTATAGTCATTGCCCTTGAAATGATCGTTTGTTGACATGGCGCCTTCCAGATACCTAGAAATTGTTGGGAGATTGTTGGTGCAATCGTCCTTGGGTTAAGGTTGACCAGTTTGATTAAGCTCAAGTGGATTTGAGTTTGAGTTTCGATATTTGGACAATATGTGAGAAGATGTCAAGTAGGTCAAGGTTGACCGGATACTTGCCAATGTATGAAAAAGAAGTCAAGTAGGTTATGAAGAACTAGATACTTGACTTGCAAAGTCCTAACTCGAGGGTTTGGCAAGAGAAAAGTCCTAACTGCGGTTAGGTAAATGAAAGTCCAAGTGGATCAAGGAGGACCACACGTTGGTAAGGTTAAAGTCCTAACTTGAGGTTAGACAAAAAAAAAGTCCAAGTGGGTCAAGGAGTACTGCACGCTAAAAAAGAAAAATCTTAACTGTGGATAGGCAGAGAAAAGTCTAACTGGGTCAAGGAGGACCGCACATTGGCAAGGTAAAGTCCTAACTGAGGTTAGACAAGAGAAAAATCTAAGTGGATCAAAGAGGACCGCACTTGATGATCGGAAGTCTAACGGAAAGTTGGCACGAGATGAAAAGTCCAAGTGGGTCAAAGGTTGACCGGACACTTGGTGAAGAAGTTCCAACAATCACGGTTGACCGAAGGTTGGGCAAGGGAACCATAGACTTCGATTAAACAAGTTAGAGTTGGACAATTTATTGGGCCAAAGCTAATCAATCAAGTGATCGATTGGGAGCTTTTCTTTGTGAAATAGAAAGGATTTGGATCGATTGGGTAATCAATCAAGGCTAAACTCAATCGATTAGGTAATCAATTAGGAGAAGAAGTTCATGACAAATAGTGGATTTCTAAATTGATTAGGTGATCGATTGAAGCCTTGTAATCAATTGGGAGAAGTTCACAATGAACAATGGGTTTATGAATTGATCAAGTGATTGATTAAAGTCTCGTAATCGATTGGGTAATCTATGAGGAGAAGTAAAAAAGAGTCGTTACGAGATTTGGATAGCTAGATTTGCTCAGATATGATGTGGCAATCGATTGGGGATAAGGCCAATCGATTGGAAGTCCTAATCCATGTGGTTCGTGAAGGATTAAAATCGAACCTCTTCCTCTCCGCTCTTCATCGCCAGTTCTTGAAGCTTCTTGGAGACAAGTGTTACTGCACTTTTCAAGTATCAAGCGACAATCCACAGTAATAAGAGATTAAGAGCAAAGGTCATTTATTGTCATAGTTATTTCTTTGTTCTTGTTGCATTTCTTGTTATATTTCTAGTATTTACTTGTGTATTTGCTTGTCGAGGGCTCTCCACCTCCTAGAAGGAGGTTTTCATAATGTAATGTGAGTGAGGAGAGTGGACCCTTGGATTAGTCATCTCAAGGAGGTGGATATCAAATAAAATCAAGAGTGTTAGTATTACTTCAAATTTTCGCTGCAACAAATCAACTCAACAAAGCGATTGGAGCTAATCACTCCCCCTTTAGCTCCCAAAGTGTCCTAACACAAATAATACGATCGATTGGACTTAGTTAATATCGATCCATTTGACAATGGCTTGCTCAATGACTCTAGGCATCCTGGGTGACTAAATTTTGCTAACGTGGACATCGTCTCAACAACAACTCCTGGTGATGTTGCCACCCAATCCATGCTCTTGGAATGGATCCAAGCGTTTGGAGTCCTGGTGCCTGGAATCGTTCCAGGCACCTGGAATGGTTAACCTGTAAGTACTCTGGATAGTTTTGATGTGGTCAACCAAGTTCAGTTAGGTCCTGTTGTGTTTAATATTTGTGTCTAAGTGTGTAGAAGCTTAGGAACAAAGAAGTCGAGCGGAAGACACAACTAGCGAGAAGGATGGCACGGGAAAGGAGCCAATGAGCTCGGTGCATCCGAGGGGTGAGGTACTGCGGAAGAGTACATCGGTGGACAAGAAGGACGTGCATGACGTTTGAGGGACGAGAAACTAAGGAGGAAGCCTGCTCGAGGAGAAGGTCGGAAAATGGATTCGAGTGAGCCCTATTCTGGATGGCTGAAATCACCCAAGCGAGCTAAGCAGCAGAAGAGAAGTTTGGATCTCGGTAACAGCTATTGAAGGCACCCTCACACCTTTTGGGAGGAAGGTGCCTTCAACCCTTGAAGGTGCCTTCGAGCCTCCATGGAAGGCACCTTCAATCCCTTGAAGGCGCCTTCAAATAGTGACCGTTACGAATATAAACTTTATCTTCGCATGGATAGGATTTGCAACGCTGGAGGCGCCTTCCACCCTATTAAAGGTGTGTTCCAGCCTCGGATAAATTTTTTTAGAGGTTATAAAAAGACCTCTGGACCTTAAAAAAATACAGCTGAACTATAAGTTTTGTATTCACTTGCTAGTCATTTTGTGAGCTGTAAACGTCTATAAGAGGCTACTCTGCCTTCAACAAAGGAGTTTTTCTAGTGGAGCTTTCTTCGATGCCTTGGATTAATAACTACCTAGGTAGTAACCAAATAAATAGATCATCCTCTTACTTTTTGTTCAATTTTATTATTCTGTTTAGTATACTTGTGCTACTAACTAAAGTTGAAAGAACGAGAAAGGTTCGCTTTATTGTTAACAGGCAATTCACCCCTCTCTAACCGGCCCAACCTGGTTCAACAAGTGGTATCAGAGCCAGAATATCTTAGAAGGACTAACCGCCCACTGAAGCATCGAGACAATGCCCGGACCGAGCATTTACCCGCAGAAGTTTGAGGGAGAATTCACGTTATGGAGGAAACGCATGGAGGTATTTTTTAAAACTAATTTTGAAATTCTTTTGATAATTAAATATGATTTTGTAGCTCTCAAAGACCCACAAGAAAATGAAAAGGAAGAATACCAATGGACCAAGAAGGAGCAAGCAAACTTTGTAGCAAACAGACGAGCCGAGTTCCACCTACTCATCGTACTTCTACCCCAGGAAGTAAATTTGATTGGAGATTATGAATCAACAAAGGAACTTGGAAAAAAAATTCCTGGAGCTTCACAAAAGAACTTCCAAAGCAAAGCTTGTGAAACGGGACCTGCTCCGAAACCAACTATCGAACCTTCAGATGGAAGAAAGAGAAACAGTTGCATATCTGCACTTGAGGATCAAAGAACTCATTGTTAGGACCAAAAGTAGCTAGAGGGGGGGGGGGGTGAATAGCTCTTCGCGTGCTCGTTGCTCGGCGTTGCTTGTTTCTTCAAAGATACGCAGCGGAAAATATAGAAACAAATACAACAACGCTAACACGGTTGGTTTACTTGGTATCCACCTCACAAGAGGTGACTAGTCCAAGGATCCACACCACGCACGCACCCTCCACTATGAAAACACTCCTTTTCGGTAACTACCGAGGGCGGAGAAGCCCTACAAGACTCTCAGTACAAGAAGAAAGGAAAGGGAAACAAAATACAAGCTTACAAGCTTACAATGAGTACAAAACCCTAACCCTAGCTTCTCTTCTTGCCTTTGATCCGCCTCTTGACTTGGAAAGCTTCCAAGATCCTTCAAGAACCGGCGATCTGATCTTGGAGGAGCTGCCGAGAGGTCTGGAGTGAATCGGTGAAGTTCTTTCGAGAGACGCACGCCAACGGCATACGACGCAACGGTCGGATCCCGATCGATTTGAATGTTCCCAATCGATCGGGAGGCTTTGGATCGATCCACGGATCGATCCGAGCGCCTGAATTCTAAGCGCTGGATCGATCCGAGGATCGATCCAGGCGCTTATGCGACTGCCTCCCAATCGATCCAGCGATCGATTGGGACCTCTGATCGATCCACGGATCGATCCGGTGCTTCGATTGGGACGTCCGGATCGATCCACCGATCGATCAGAGCTCGGATCGATCCACGGATCGATCCGACTTGGTTTTTGTCCAAACCAAGTCCCAAATATCCCAAACCAACATCCGGTCAACCTTGACCTGTTGGAAGGTCATGCCTAGCATCTAGTCACTCCCTTGACCTGCTAAGACTCCCTTACCAAGTGTCCGGTCAATCCCTTTGACCCACTTGGACTTTTCTCTGTGCCAAGTATCCGGTCAATCCCTTTGACCTACTTGGACTTTTCTTTCATGCCAAGTATCCAGTCAATCCTTTGACCTACTTGGACTTCCCACCAGGACTTTCATCCTGGCTTCACTCACCAGGATTTTCACCTGGCTTCACTCACCAGGATTTCCATCTGCCTAGCTTCACTCACTAGGACTTTCACCTGGCTTCACTCACTAGGACTTTCACCTGGCTTCACTCACCAGGATTTCCATCTGCCTAGCTTCACTCACTAGGACTTTCACCTGGCTTCACTCACTAGGACTTTCACCTGGCTTCACTCACCAGGATTTCCATCTGCCTAGCTTCACTCACTAGGACTTTCACCTGCCTAGCTTCACTCACTAGGACTTCCTTCTGCCTGGCTTCACTCCCAGGACTTTTCTTCTGCCTGGCTTCACTCACCAGGACTTTCATTTTGCCTAACATCCCAGTTAGGACTTACCAGTCAAGTATCCAGTCAACCTTGACCTACTTGACTCTTCTTCAATCAATATCTTATTGTCAAACATCTAAACTCAAACCAAGACTCAGCTTGGTTACCCAGGTCAACCTTGACCTGAGGGATATTGCACCAACAATCTCCCCCTTTTTGATGTTTGACAATACCACAATAACACTTACAATCCCATATGTAAGTTAGGCTAATCCCATAGCCTCCTTCTTCATGCCACTAGGTAATGAAAGCATAAATTAAGCTCTTCATTCTCCCCCTAAGAGGGCAAACTCCCTCTAGGTAATGAAAGCCTAACTTACTCTCTTTCATGAGTCCTTTCATTCTCCCCCTATGACCTTCCCATAGGTAATGAATGACTAAGCTTAACCATACATTCTCCCCCTATTGGCACACATCAACCCATCGTTGGACACACATCAACCTATGCTCCAATTCTGGACTCTCCCCCTGAAGAGTTGCTCATCGTTGTTCACAACATCACTCGTTGTGATCAACACGATAATGAAGGTCTCATACCCTTCATTTATCCTTAACTTCTCCCTCAATGTAGACAACTACCCAACCTTGAGCATTATCTACTACTTGAGTGTCCACTTGAAATAATGAGGATATCCACTCCCCATTTCTCCCCATTTCAAGTTTTAAATTCTCAACCTTGAGCAAATTTACAACAGAAGGTTAACCACCTTCCAAGGTTCATGCAAAATAATTTTCATGTCTTTAAAGAGTCACTCCCCCTAAAGACATGGTGGTAACTTCTGTCATTGCACCAACAATGACTTGGAATCCCTAAAACATTAGGAAACCCAAATTTGGAAGTTTTGAGGTTCAAATATTCAAAATTTGAAACAACCTCAACCTAAACTTCTACTTAGTCTTCGTTAACCAATCCATCCTTGTTTTCAACATGAAAACACCCTTTGTATGTATACAAATGTATTTAAGGGGTTTGGAATGGTTACCTAGACTCAAAGAGGTTCAAAGATGCTGAAATCGGGCCTTCCCAGCCAAAATCAGCAACTTGGATCGATTGGAGTTGGGTTCCAATCGATTGAACCTTTCTGAATCGATCCACGGATCGATTCAGACTCCCTGGATCGATCGGCTGATCGATCCAGCGAGCTTCTGCTCACGGAATTGCCGTTTGAATCGATCCATGGATCGATTCATGGAACTCAATCGATCCATGGATCGATCAGACTCGATAGTTGCTGAAATTCCATTTCAGTCAACTTCGAAACCCTAGAAAATTCTACAAAAATCCAAAAATTATGAAATTTCGTGTAGACATTATTTAGGGCATACTTAATCATGGAAAAATAGTTTTCTATGAAAATACATCATATTTTCAAAGATTGACACAAACTTGAAAACTTGCAAAAACTTTAGTGTTTTTCTTCAAGTTTGTGTCTAACTATTCAATGGTGATTACTATCAAAAGATAGCCTTCACCAAGGTTTTCCAAAACATTTTAAAAACATTTTCAAAACCAATATCCCATCATGTTCCTTGGGCATAATGCATATGACTTGTACATTAGCTTTCTCAATGATGGGAAAACACATAACTATGTGTTTTGATGAATTTAAAACTCAAAGGAATGCACTAAATCAACATCTTGAGCTTTGTTCATCATCCTAACATCTCACTTGTATATAATATGCACTAAAACACATACAAGTCACCTTAGAGGTCTTTGTGAGATGTAGATTTTGGTTTTGCCCTAATCTAGGGATCATGCATATTTATCTAGGCATTTTGAGAGGTAGACATCCACAAAGGATGTTACTTGTTGATTTACTTGTTAAACAAATGTCACTTGTTTATTCCACTTGTTGTAAACAAATGCCACTTGTTTAACTAATGTCATATGTCCTTAATTTTTAAGGAAATAAACATAATGCATGATAATGTTATGGCATACATCAAAATAAAATAGCTTTCAAAAGAAAGATTTCTATAACTACATGATGTATGTATGGCATGACATGGTATTTTTGTATTTTTCATGATGAGTCATGAATGCAAAATACAAATAAGATAAAATATGATGTCATGGCATATTATGAGCAAACAATCATGGCAAGATTTAGCATAAATAAAATATACCTAGATTAACTATCTAAGTATCCTTAAAGTCTTAGCTAAACTTACACCTTAAACCTAGATTGCCCTAAAGTGCTTCAAGAAAATGCCAAAGCCTAAGTTTGCATTTCTTATTCCCTTGATTAAATGTATGCCAATTGAAAATAAACATGTCCTCAAATGTTGGCATATTCCATTTTTCCTCAGGAGTAGCACTTTTAAATTTAAGGCCAGGATTGCCTTAAATTGCCTAAGAACATACCAAAATCCCAACTTGGTAGTTCTTGTGTTTTCTCAAATTTGTGCCACTTTAAAATAAAATCAATACTTCTCCAATTTGGCACATCTTACTCTTTCAAGGAGTAAATAATAATTCCATTTCATTTTCAAAGGTTAACAAAAACCTTGAAAATGCTCCTTGAGTGTCAATTTCCTCAAAGTTGGGTTAACTACCCTTCTAATCGGAGTTGACACTCTCTAACCCATCTATGGGGTAGAGAAGATGCTCCTAGGAACCCAACACCTATTGGTGCTCCTTGGATGCTCTAGGTACTCACTAGGGATAACTTCCCTAGATACCTTCCTAGTGACCTTGTTGGGCTTCTTAGAAGCCTTGGTCACATTTTCTAGGTCAACTCTAGGGATAACCTCCCTTGTGACCTTGTTTGTGACTTTCTTAGACTTCTTAGAAGTCTTAGTCACATTTATTGCAAAAATACTCTTAGGGATGACTTCCCTAGTATTCTTGGCTTGACCACTAGACCTAGGGTTTGTTCCATAACTATATGGAACTCTATGGTAAGAGGGCACATCCTTCTTAGCCTTTGGTTTGTATCCCAAACCTCTATGGCCATTAGATGACCTTTGTGCTCCTAGACCTAGGTTATGCTCATTTTGCCCTAATAGGATATTTTCCATCCTTTTTAGGGTCTTTTCAATTTTATCAAGTCTTGACCTCAAGACTTGATTTTCCATCACTAAGTCCTTAGTTTTTGGTTTTCCATTAAGTTCATGAGCATTTTTGTTTCTAGGCTTGTATCTTACATCCTTAGAGTTATCGCCTAGGTTTTTACCTACATTCCTAGCCTTAGGTGTAGTAGTTTTGGCATGTAGGGCCACATGCTTTTGCTTAAAGCCCTTATGCTTCCTATTCTTATGGTAAATCGCATTAAAATGATAAAAATTAGAACTATCATGCTTTTTACCATAATGTAAAGGAGTAGGCTCAATAAATGTTACCTTCTTCTTTACCTTGGAGGCTCCCCCTTGACTAATGCCTCCTTGAGCCTTGACCATCTTCTTCCCCTTGAGGCATTGACTCCGGTAATGCCCCTTTTGATTGCAAGAGAAGCATATGATATGCTCCTTGCTCTTCTTTGTCCCGGGGGTGGTCTCCTTGGGCTTCTCCTTGCCCTTTTGTGCCACTTGGCCCTTCTTCTTGGCCAATTTGGGACACTTGCTCTTATAGTGCCCATGTTCCCTACACTCAAAACATATTATATGATTTTTATTATTAATTGAAATATTTATACCTTTGCTTGCAGGGGTGGCATCTTTTTCTTTGGATCCGGAGGTAGAAGCTTCCTCTTGATCGGACCTTGATTCTCCTCCATTTGATTTTTCTTGACTTGTGGAGGTAGAAGCTTCTTCTTGCTCCGGTGTCACCAAGGATTGCTCCCCCTTAATCCTAGAGGTGGAGGCTTCATCATCTTGAATGTGAAACAAGGAGTATACTCCCTCCTTGTTCCCTTCGGTGCATTCCCTTGAGGATGAAGCTTCTTGGATTTCCTCTTCTTCGGAGGTTGAGTATCTCTCAACCTCGGAGTCCTCCTCTTGGTCTTGCTCCAAAGAGTCACCCTCTCTGGATTCTTCATTATCTTGTACAGTGGAGGGGATCTCTTCATGAAGCTTAGCCAATTTGCTCCAAAGTTCCTTTGCATCTTCAAATTCTCCAATTTTGCAAAGAATGGTGCTTGGCAATAAATTGACCAAAAGCTTGGTCACATTGTCATTTGCCTCGCACCTTTGGACTTGCTCCGGGCTCCATTTGCTTTTCTTTAGAACTTTGCCCTTTGAATTTCTTGGAGCCTTGAAGCCTTCCATTAGAGCAAACCATTGCTCTATCTCCATCATAAGAAAATTTTCGATTCTTGATTTCCAAGAATCGAAACTCGTAGAAGTGTATGGTGGAGCCACCCTTGTGTCAAATCCAAGCCCATCTTGGAATTGCATCTTGAAGTTGAGCTTGATAAAGTCTTGAACTTGAAGAATTTGCTCCAACTTCTTCACCCTCTAGCTTTTCTTGATATGCTTGACCCTTCCGGCGATGATTCCGGTGAAGAGCGGCCTCGCTCTGATACCACTTGTTAGGACCAAAAGTAGCTAGAGGGGGGGTGAATAGCTCTTCGCGTGCTCGTTGCTCGGCGTTGCTTGTTTCTTCAAAGATACGCAGCGGAAAATACAGAAACAAATACAACAACGCTAACACGGTTGGTTTACTTGGTATCCACCTCACAAGAGGTGACTAGTCCAAGGATCCACACCACGCACGCACCCTCCACTATGAAAACACTCCTTTTCGGTAACTACCGAGGGCGGAGAAGCCCTACAAGACTCTCAGTACAAGAAGAAAGGAAAGGGAAACAAAATACAAGCTTACAAGCTTACAATGAGTACAAAACCCTAACCCTAGCTTCTCTTCTTGCCTTTGATCCGCCTCTTGACTTGGAAAGCTTCCAAGATCCTTCAAGAACTGGCGATCTGATCTTTGAGAGCGCTGTGGAGGAGCTGCCGAGTAATCTGGAGTGAATCGGTGAAGTTCTTTCGCAGCCATCGAACGCCTGCAGCTATAAACGACGCTAGCGGTCGGATCCCGATCGATTCGATGTTCTCATCGATCGGGAGGCTGGATCGATCCACGGATCGATCCAGCGCTCATCGATAAGCGCTGGATCGATCCACGGATCGATCCGCGCTATGCTGCGTCCCAATCGATCCAGCGATCGATTGGGACCTCTGATCGATCCACGGATCGATCCAAGCTTTCCATTGGGCAGTCGGATCGATCCAGCGATCGATCCAGAGCCTGGATCGATCCACGGATCGATCCAGCACTTGGTTTTTGTCCAAAACCAAGTCCCAAATATCCCAAACCAACATCCGGTCAACCTTGACCTGTTGGTATGTCATGCCTAACATCTAGTCACTCCCTTGACCTGCTAGGACTCCCTTACCAAGTGTCCGGTCAATCCCTTTGACCCACTTGGACTTTTCTCTGTGCCAAGTATCCGGTCAATCCCTTTGACCTACTTGGACTTTTCTTTCATGCCAAGTATCCAGTCAATCCTTTGACCTACTTGGACTTCCCAGCACCAGATGTCCGATCATCCTTGATCCATCTGGATTTTCCCTTGCCTGGCTTCACTCACCAGGACTTTCACCTAGCTTCACTCACTAGGGTTTTCATCTGCCTAGCTTCACTCACTAGGACTTTCACCTGGCTTCACTCACCAGGATTTCCATCTGCCTAGCTTCACTCACTAGGACTTTCACCTGGCTTCACTCACCAGGATTTCCATCTGCCTAGCTTCACTCACTAGGACTTTCACCTGGCTTCACTCACCAGGACTTTCACCTGCCTAGCTTCACTCACTAGGACTTCCTTCTGCCTGGCTTCACTCCCAGGACTTTTCTTCTGCCTGGCTTCACTCACCAGGACTTTCATTTTGCCTAACATCCCAGTTAGGACTTACCAGTCAAGTATCCAGTCAACCTTGACCTACTTGACTCTTCTTCAATCAATATCTTATTGTCAAACATCTAAACCCAAACCAAGACTCAGCTTGGTTACCCAGGTCAACCTTGACCTGAGGGATATTGCACCAACACTCATCATTGGACTCATGAATCTCGAAGAAAAGGTAACGAATCGAGATTCATTAAGGTACGCTTTAAATGCATTTCCTAGGACACCCGAGTGGACCTCTATAGTCGACTTGTTTTATACATCTAAAGACCTCAAAGTTAGTTCTTTAGAAAATCTTTTTTCTACCTTTGAACTTCACGAATCTAGATGTGCAGAGACGAAAAGAGAGCCTAGTCAGAACATTGCCCTGAAGGCAAGAACAAACGATCCAGACTCCGAAGCGTCAATTAATGAAGATGAAGTGGCTCCAATGGTAAGAAAATTTAGTAAATTCATTAAATCTAATAAATTTAATAAGTCATAGGAAAAGAAATATTTTCGGAATAAAAGAAAGGTCCGATGCTACAATTGCCAAAGAGAAGGCACATTAAAGACGACTGCCCAGAACTAAAGAAAAAGGACAAGGATAAGGGGAAAAGACCGACAAGATCGAAGCACAAGAATCTGAAGGTCACATGGGATGAATCATTGTCCTCCGAGTCCGAGATTGAAGCCTACGTCGGACTAGTCTTGATGGCAGAGTACCAGAGGGACATTGAAAGTTCCTCAGAGATGAGCATTGACAAAAGGGGAGGATCCTCTAAAGAAAACAGTGACGAAAGGGGAGCATCAGAACATGAGTTAAGTGAGTTACGTACACTATCTCCCAAGCAATTTTTTAAGTTTATCAAAATGCTCTCTAAAAATATGTGCAAATTAGAAAAAAAATTGATTTGAAAAAACAATTAGCCAATTCATGTCCATTGGAATTGTTTGATAATTTAAAATTAGAAAATTAAAAATTAAAAACATAAATAGAGAGATTGAAAGATAACCATGCATGTTCTAATTACTATCAAAAACCAAGATTTAGAAATTATGGTAAAATTAACGGGTACATTAGAAATCACCAGAGCCAAATTAGAAAAATATCACAAAAATATATACCTAAGAAATTTTTAATTAACCCAGTAGGTAGGAACTTATATTGGGTTCCAAAAATATTCTTAGATTAAAGTGTTGTGTTTGAAAGATAAACCTAGAATGTTCAGGAAGAAAATTAAATATTTAATTTCTTTAAAAGGCTTTGTCTAGAACTAGTTGTTGTTCCAATATCCAAGAAGGTTTAGTGCCTCACCACAGCTTGGAAGCCAATTATTGAAATAAATATTTAATTAACTAACTGAGATATATGTTTTTTTAGTTTTATTTTTCACTTAAAATAATTTCAATACTGTTTAAATTTTTTATGACCATTCAAATGGTATAAAATTTTTTAGATTTTTTTATATTCTAAAAACTTCTGATTTTTTTTCTATCTCTTAGACTTCTGCTGAAAATTTTTTCCAATTATTTACGTAGACACCCCTAGAAAAATATTTCAAAATATTCTAAAAGTTTATTTTATTTTTTCTAAATTTTTTTTTATGTGATCAAAGAAGGAGAAGTAGGTACAAGTTCAAGGGAGCTAGGATTTAGAATTTTTAATTATTTGATTGCAAGCATTTTTTTTACTTATTTTACAAACAATTTGTTATTCCATTTTTAACCCTAACTTAAACTTAGGTTGATACACATCAAAAAAGGAAGAAATTGTAAGTACTCAGGGTAGTTTTGATGTAGTCAACCAAGTTCAATTAAGTTTTGTTGTATTTAATCCTTGTGTCTAAGTGTGCAGGAGCTTAGGAACATAAGAAGTCGAGCGAAAGACGCAGCTAGCGAGAATGATAGCACGAGAAAGGAGTCGACAGGCTTGGTGCATCCGAGGGATGAGGTGCTGCGGAAGAATACACCGGTGGATGAGAAGGATGTGTGTGACGTTCGAGGGGTGAGAAGACGAGGAGGAAGCCTGTTCGAAGAGAAGGTCGGAAAATGGGTTCGGGTGAGTCTAATTCCGGATGGCCGAAATCACCCAAGCGAGCGAAGCAGTGAAAGAGAAGTTTGGAACTCAGTAGCAGCTGCTGAAGGCGCCTTCAATGGTATTGAAGGCGCCCTCGCGCCTTTCAGGAGGTAGGCGTCTTCATCCCTTGAAGTTGAAGGCACCTTCGAGCCTTTATGGAAGGCGCCTTCAACCCCTTGAAGGCACCTTCAAACAGTGATCGTTGCGAAGATAAATTTTATCTTCTCACAAATAGGATTCGCCACGTTAGAGGCGTCTTCCACCCTATTGAAGGCGCCTTCCAACCTTGGATAAGTTTTTCCAGAGGCTATAAAAAGACCTCTGGACCGAGAAAAAAATACAACAACTGAACTACAAGTCGTGTATTCACTTCCTAATCATTCTGTGAGCTGTAAATGTCTGTAAGAGGCTACTCCGCCTTTAACAAAGGAGTTTTTCTAGTGGAGCTTTCTTCGACGCCTTGGATTAACAACCACCTAAGTAGTAACTAAGTAAATAGATTGTCCTCTTACTTTTTGATATGATCAAAGGGGGAGATATAAGTAATGTAAAAGTTAAGGGGGCGTTAAGGGGGAGTTAGGATAATTCCCATAATTGTTTTCCTTGTATGTATTTTGCAATTAACTTGTTTAATTCATTGCCTTACTATATTATTTCATTGCATTTTCAACCCTAACTTGAAATTGGGTTGATGCACATCAAAAAGGGGGAGATTGTTGTTGGTGCAGCGGGACCGGCAAGAGGGGAGGGGTGAATTGCCTGCAAATAAAACAAACCCCTCCTCATTCTTTCAACTCAAGAATAGCAACAATAATAACATAAAACAGAAATTAGGTCAAGTAGACTGGGTCGAAGGTGCCTTCAATGGCATTGAGGGTGCCTTCAATGTTGAGGGCGCCCTCAATGATGTTGAGGCGCCTTCAACCTGCATGGTATAAATAGCTTCCAGCTTCTCTTTTTCTTCTTCTTCCGAAGCTCCGATCGCTTGGGTGATTTCGACCAACCGAAATAGGGCTCACCCGAACCCAATTTCTGGCCTTCTCCTAGAGCAGGCTTTCATCTTGGCTTCTCGTCCCTCGAACGTCGCGCACGTTCCTCTCGGTCACCGGAGTACTCTTCCGCAGCTCTTTCGTCCTTCGGACACACCGAGCCCGTCGGCTCCCTTCCCGTACCGTCCTTCTTGCTAGCTGCGTCTTCCGCTCAACTTCCTGCGTTCCTAAGCTCCTGCACACTTAGACACAGGGATCAAAAACCAAACATGACCTAACCTAATTTGGTTGATCACATCAAAGCAAGCACGGGGTCCAATAATTGTTAGTACTCCGGGGTAGTTTTGATGTGGTCAACTAAGTTTAGTTAGGTTCTGTTATGTTTGATCCTTGTGTCTAAGTTTGCAGAAGGTTAGGAATACAAGAAGTTGAGTGGAAAATGCAGCTAGTGAGAAGGATGACATGGGAAGGGAGTCAACGGGCTCAGTGCATCCAAAAGATGAGATGTTATGGAAGAGTACACTGACGAACGAAAAGGACGTGTCCAGTGGTCAGAGGGACGAGAACTCGAGGAGGAAGACTTCTCAAGGAGAAGGTCAGAGTTGGGTTCGAGTGAGCTCAAATCCGGTTAGCCGAAGAATCACCTACGCGAAGAACTATGCGAAGAGATCAGCTTTTTAGCTGAGTTGCCCTATGGAAGGCGCCTTCGATGAACACTGTGAAGGCACCTTCTAAACTATTGAAGGCGTCTTCCAGCCTATTGAAGGTGTCTTCCCTAGCTATTAGCCGAAGATAAAAGTTTCTCTTCGGCAATAAGATTTGCCACGCTGGAAGCACCTTCCACCCTATTGAAGGTGCCTTCTAGCTTCGGATAAAATTTTTAAGGTGCTATAAAAAGACCCCTAGAGTTAGGAATAATTCAACAACTTGAACAACAAGTATTGCACACTTTCCTAGTCTTTCTTTTGAGCTATCAACTTCTGTAAGAGGTTTCTCCTCTTGCAACAAAGGAGAATTCTAGTGGAGCTTTCTTCAACGTCTTGGATTAACAATCACCTAGGTTGTAACCAAATAAATAGAATTATCCTCTTACTTCCTTTATTTAGTTGTTCAATTAATTATTATTATTGTGCTTATCTAAATCTAATCAAAGAATTGAGAAAGGGTTTATTTTTCTTTTTGTAGGCAATTCACCCTCTCTTGCTGACTCCGCTATGCCAACATAGGTTACTTGACATCCACATCTAGGTGTCAAAAAGGAAGTCCAAGTGGGTCAAAGACAATCAAACTTTTAGAAAATTGAGAAAAATCAAATGGGTTGAGGCTGACCCAACATATGATAGATTTGAAAAGTCCAATATGTATTGGTAGATTGGTTAAATCCTTACAAGTCAAAGTTGACCGGAAACCTAGAAGACAAGGAATACTTGGAGGCGAGGCCAATTGATAGACTAGATACTTAATAGACAAGGAAGACCTTGATACAAGAAGTTTCAATAGGTTGAGAACAAACCAGATACCTATCATATAAGAAATCCCAGAGGTAAACTCTTAGTATGTCGGTTGTGAGAGAAAACCACCTATATTTGGGGTTGGGTAATTTTCTTTCTTAGGCAAAGACATTGTATGATTCATGAATCATATGTTTTAGGATTAAAGTAAATGGGGCGGTTGACTTTCACATTGAATTCACTCTCAGCTAGCAAATCGATTGAGAATAGAAAACTCAGAAGTTTTGGGTTAAGTTGCTTGATGCATGTTTAGTCAACTAGATAGCCGACTAGAGTTTGAATTTTATGAATAGAAGGGTTTTGTCCCCAGAGCAGTTGACTGGACCATAGATCAGTTAACTAATGGTTAACCATTCAACCAAGCAGTTGATTAAGTGTTAGTATCCTAAGGTAGTTTTGATATAATCAATCAAGTCAAATTAGATCCTGTTGGTATTTAACTCCTGTGTCTAAGTGTGCAGGAACTTAGGAGCACAGGAAGTCGAGCAAAAGATGCAGCTAGCGAGAAAGACGACACAGAAGAGAGTCGATGGGCTAGATGCGTCTGAGGGACAGATGCTACGGAAGAGTACACAAGTGGACGAGAAGGAGGCGCGCAACATTTTCGAAGGAAGAGAAGCCGGAGTGGAAGATTGGTCGAAGGGCGGAAGTTGGGTTTGGATGAGCCCTATTCTGAATAGTCGAAATCACCCAAGAGAACGAAACCAGAGCGAAAGACCTGGACCAAGGCGAGCGGAACCGGAGCGGAAGACCGGAACCGAAAGTCAATAGGATATTGACTTTCTTGGTCTAGGGCCCGGACCAGGACTTTTATCCAAAATCGACATGGCACGAGCTGTCGCAATGGGGATAAAATTATATCCCTCTCCAGATGTCTGAAACCCTTCCAGGTGCCACGAACAGGGCTATAAATATAGCCCTGATTCCAGTAGTCTAGAATCACTTGTATACGAATTTCTTTAAGTGTTCTACTACTTTGTGTGCTTCCAACGCTTGTAAGAGGCTTCTCCGCCTACGATGAAAGGATAATTTGAGTAGTGCTTCGGAGTCTTGGATTAACAACCTTTCCAGTTGTAACCAAGTAAAAAATCGGTAGCCTCTTTCTTTTTAGTTTATCAATTCTTTTTATACAAATGTCTTATTATTTCAAAAGATCAAGAAATATTTTTTCGTTATTATTGTGTAAACAATTCACCCCCTCTTGCCGATCGTACTGGTCCTAATAATATCAGAGCCAGACCAGCTTCATAAGGACTAATCGTCATCCAAAGCAAAAGAAATGACCGGATCCAGTATCTACCCGCTGAAATTTGAGGTTCGCAACTTGGAAGAAGCGCATGGAGGTATTCTTCAAAACCGACTTCAAAATTCTGTTAAGTATAAAATACAATTTTGTATCACTATGGATCATCACGGAGCCGAGAAAGAAGAATACACATGGGCGAAGAAGGAGCAAGCTGACTTTGTGGCTAATGGAAAAAAGCAGAGTTCTATCTACTCAACGTTCTTTAACCTCAGGAGGTCAGTCGGATTGGAAGCTACGACTCCACTAAAGATCTCTGGAAGAAATTCCTAGAGCTTCACGAAGGTGCCTCGGAATCCAAACTAGCTAAATGAACATCCTTCGAAGCCAACTGATAAACCTCTAAATGAACAAAGGAGAGAAGGTAACCCAACTCCACGCAAGAATCAAAGACTTGATCACCCAGCTCAACAACCTTGAAGAAAAGGTAACAAATCGTGACTCCTTAAGGTACACACTTAACTTCTTTCCAAGAACTCAAGAATGGTCAGCCTTAGTAGATGCTTACTACATCTCTAAGTACCTTGAGGTATGTACTCTTGAAAGCTTATTTCCAATTTTTGAATTTCACGAGTCTCACTGTATAGATTCTTAGGAAATAGAGAAATCAAATAACATTGCTCTAAAAGCCAAGAAGGATGAATCAAACATCGATAACTCCTTTGATGATGACGAAACAACATACTGTAGGACCGTTAGATTCGATAGAGGGAGGGTGAATATCGATTCGAAAATATCGAGTATAAGCGCAGCGGAAAAGTAAAATAGACACAAATGTTTTTTACTTCGTTCGGAGCCTGTGATGACTCCTACTCGAAGGCCCGTGGTCCTTGACCACTTTTGTTGGGCAATCACTAACAATTCGAATATAGTTACAAAAGTGAACACAGAAACTGCTAGTGAAAATAAAGCAATACCGACAAGGAAATTAAATAAAAAACCGAAGGAGCACTTTGTCGGAGCTTTGTTGGCGTCGCACTTGAACGTCGAGTAGCAAGACCAGCAGTAGAAGAGTTCTCAGATTGATTATTATTGATTCTGAAGCTCCTGCCTGGGGCTTCTTTTATATGCTGCTCCGGGCGCCTGGATTCCTTCCGGGCGCCTGGAATGTGACGTAACTGCTCAAACCGAGATGCTCCACGTGGCGACGACTTGGCTGGATAGAATTTGCCTTCCGAGCGCCCGGACCACCTTGTTCCAGAAAACTCCTTTTTCCTGCAAAACAAAGTTAGTCCGAGGCAATATATATCCTGCAAAACAGATTGTTAGCACATTTTATCATAGTAAGAATTAGCACAAATAGTATGACTTAGATTCCGTCTTTCCGAGACCGGAATCTAGTCACGATCTCGACTTAGATATCCGAAATGGATCTAAGCCGGATCAACGCCTAATGTTCCCTTCCCGGGAACGCGTCCTCGCAGTCACTCCCCTCCAGTGACTTACCTTACTTACCGCCAGGACGTCCGGCCACCGTCGGCCGGATCTACCAGCTATCCGGTCACCCGTCGACCTAGCTGGACTTCTTGCCACATATCTGACCTGCTGGACTTCTCGCCAGCTATCCGGTCACCCGTCGACCTGTCGGACTTCGTGCCAGACATCCGGTCAGCCCGTTGACCTGTCTGGACTTCTCCTGCACACTCGATCAAAGTGTCAGACAAAAATAAACTAACTTAACCTGATTTGTCATTCATCAAAACCTGGGTTAAATCGTTAGTGCTAACCGCACCAACAATCTCCCCCTTTTTGATGGAATGACAACTTGGTTAAGTTAGTGAAAACATATGCAAGAACCATGCATTTATGTGGTTTTTAAGTTAGTTTGAATTTTCAGTTAGGTTCAGCTAACTTAACTTAACTTAACCACCTAACCCTCCCCCTTTGGCATTCATCAAAAATAAGCATGGATTAAGTAATTATAGACTTCAGACAAAAAAAATGTCAAGTTAATCTGGGGGAGTTTAAGCTTTTGAAAATTTGTTTAAAGCATTAGCTTTTAGCTTTTAGAAAGCTAGCTAAGTTTAGATAGTTTCATTTTCAAACATAAGTTTTCAAAAACCAAAATTCAAAACTAAGTTTGAAAATTTTATTTTTTCAAAAACTGATTTATTTTTCAACACTAAGTTTGTAAACGATTTAATTTAAAACTTAAGTTTTGACAATGATTTAAGTTTGAAAAATCTAACTTTCATAATTTTCAACACTGAGTTTTTGCAAATCAAATTTCAGTTTGCAAATATTGATTTTGAACTTTACGTTTAGTTTTCAAAGGAGTTTGGTAGAACTAATTTTGACAAAGTAAAATAATTAAATCTAATTTTCAAAAATCAAAATTTTAAAGTTCAAAAGTACTAGTTTCAAAACCATGGTTTAAAATACTTGAAAAGTTGAGTTTTCAAAGACTAAGTAAAAAGGATAAAAAGTTTGTGATTTAAAACAAACAATTTTGAGTTGATTTAAAAAAATTTCACAATTTTAAGCAAGTTGATTTTGAAAATTGATTTTTAAACTTTGATTTTCAAAATTAAGGAAAATGATTTTGAGAAGCTTGGTTTGTAAACTTAAGTTTTGAAAAATCTAATTTCCACAATTTTCAAAACTAAGTTAAATCTAATTTTCAAAATCAATTTTCAATAAAAAGTAAAACCCAATTCTTAAAAACAACTTAGTTTTATAAGAGTTAGTTTTCAAAAGTAGGTTTAAGAAATTTTTAAGAAAACATTTTTCAAACAAAATTTAAAATATTTTATTTAAAGGGAAATTTTTAATTAATTCCTCCCCCTGAACCTGACATAAAATTTGAAAATATTTGCTAAAAATATTCAAAGTAGATATATATATTTTTTTAAAATTGAGGTAGAATTTTCTAGAGTGATTTTAAAGAGAAGATTAAAAAATAACACTTAAGGAGATAATTAAAAAATAAACCTCGCCCTTAATTTGATACTCCTTTAATTTATTAATCCTCCTTATTTATTACTTCCCCTTAATATAAAATTTTACAACCGTAACATATTTTCGTACCTAAGTGTTTTAGACGATTGTATAATTATCTTTATAAAATTGTTCATTTAAATTTGACTAACCATAATTAATGTTAGATTAAGTTGAAATAAATTAACCTTTAGTGTAATGTTAAGTAAGATAAGTTGTTATTAATTCAATAATTGATCAATATTAATAATTTATTGATTAAATTTTGCTATAATCTAAATTTTGTATTAATTGATGAAGGTGTAACTTTTCATTTACTTCCTTTTAAGTTGGATTGACTTAGTTTAAAGTTGGTGGTAATTTGAAGTTAAACTCGTTATTAAACAAGGTTAAGTAAAGTTCAATTTAAGTCAAACTTTAATTATATTTTAATAAAAATAATTAATATTTTAAAGGTTGATTAAGAAAAATGACTTAGAGTAATTTTAATATTTTTAATAAGATTAAACTTAGGTTCTAATCAAATCAAGCTTAGTTCTCAAATAAGGTTAGATTTAAAGAATTAGTTATTTACTTATTAATTACTTGATTAAGTTTAAAGTCAAAATTTTAGTTTTAAGTTTTATCTTAGGTATGAATTTAAAGTTTTAATTTTAAGTTATATTAAGTCTTAAATTTAAGTTTTAAATGGATTTAAAAGAATTATAATAATTATTATTTTTAAGGGATTTCTAACAGGATTTTAAAATGATTTTTATAATTATTTAATGACAATTAATATACGTTCAATTCAGTTTTGATTTTAGATTAAAATTAATATCAGTGATTAATTTAGGTTTAAGTTTTAAGTTTAAGTTAAATTTTTAAGTTTTAATTTAAGTTTTAATTTTTCAGTTAGGTTAAATTAAGTTGAAAAGTAATGTTTAAATTAAGTTTTAATTTAAGATCTATTTTTCAGTTAAGTTAAATTAAAAAATAATTTTATGATTAAAATGATGTTTAAGATTAAAAATGAGTTTAAAGTCAAAATAATAATTTTTAAAGTGAAAATAGTCTATAGAAATAATTTATTATTATTACTATTTTTTTAAGTTAAAAGAATTTTATTATAGTGAAAAAATAAGAAGAATAAAATTTCAAAATGATTGATAATTTTTAAAATATTTTAAAATAATTTTTAAAAGAATTTTTCAAAGTTTTTTAAATGATTTTAAAAGATTTTTTTTTAAATAATTTTTAAAATGTTTTAAAATAATTTTTAAAAGAATTTTTTAAAGTTTTTAAAATGATTTTTAAAAGAGTTTAAAATAATTTTTAAAAGAATTTTTCAAAGTTTTTAAAATGATTTTTAAAAGAGTTTTAAAATAATTTTTAAAAGAATTTTTTAAAGTTTTTAAAATAATTTTTAAAAGAGTTTTTAAAATAATTTTTAAAATGTTTTAAAATAATTTTTAAAATGTTTTAAAATAATTTTTAGAAGAATTTTTAAAGTTTTTAAAATGATTTTTAAAATAATTTTTAAAATGTTTTAAAATAATTTTTAAAAGAATTTTTAAAAGTTTTTCAAAATGATTTTTTTAAAAGAGTTTTTTAAAATAATTTTTAAAAATTTTGAAAATAATTTTTAAGTTTAGAATAAAATTTTTAAGTTAAATATAAAATTTTTAAAGTTAAATTTAAAAATATTTTTTAAAGTTAATTTTTGTTTTAAAATAATTTTTTAAAGTTAATTTAATTTTTAAAATAATTTTTAAAGTTAATTTAATATTAATTTTTTTTTAAAAAAAATTAATTTAGTTTTAATTCGAAATTTAATTTTTAATTAATTCGAAATTCAAAATTTAATTTTAATTAATTTTAATTTAATTTGAAATTCAAAATTTAATTTTAATTTGAAATTCAATTTGAAATTCGAAATTTAATTTTAATTTGAAATTCAATTTAAAATTTGAAATTTAATTTTAATTAATTTTAATTTAATTTGAAAATTAATTTGATCCTTATTCATCTCACCCGATCTAGATTATCAATCAGGGAATCCTATAATTTTGTGAGATGAATTAGATTTAATTACAGAGTTTGGTTTAACTTGTGTTAGATTTAGGTTTAGCTTTGGTCTCAACAAATAGGCATTTTTCGGATAAACTTCTAAGCTTGGTGAGTCACTTGGACATCATTAGAAGTAGTCAACCTTTCGAGGTTTTCCGAATAGTCCTATCCACGGAGCTTAGTATTAAACCTTGGTCTAACTAGTTAGGATCCATTTAAGGGTAGCTTCAGTCAGTTCCACTTGGCCAAATGCACCAGATCGAAGCCATATCTTTCTAGACATGCGATGCCCAAGCTTCCCTAACGTACTATCATCCAAAAACTTCACCAGTACCATGATTCAAGTTAAACTTGGTCTCTTTTTAACTAATCCTAATTACCCTGCCGAGTTAGTTTATTTTGGAGGTGCCAGCTATTCTGGAGCCTTCCCCTAAATCATTGGTCTTTAATTTAAGATTTTTGTATAATTAGAGTTGGTTTTAGTTAAGTTGTAATGTTTAATTTGTAATTTAAATTTAAGTTTTTAATTTTGAATTAATTAAATTGGTCAAATTATCTTTCTTTAAGAGAGTGTATTTAATATTTGAATGTGCTTTCAATTTCAATTTTATTGGGTTAATTGAATTATCTTTCTTTAATAGCTTATTTTTAAAGTTTAAGTTTTTATTTATTTTTAAATTTGAATTAACTAAACTGTTTGAATTATATTTTCTTAACGGTTTATCTTTTAGCTTTTTATTAATTGTTAATTTTGAAATTTCTAGATTATTTTTATTTAATATGTTATCTTTAACATTTAATTTTAAGTTTGTTAAATTCCGTTTTGATTTTATCAAAGTGTTTGATTTTATCCTTATATTTTCTTTGCCTTTTAAATTGATATGGTTAATTGAATTTATTAGATTAGTTTTATCTTTAAAGTTTAATTTCTTATTAATTAAATTATCTTGGTTTTGGATAGCATTTTCTAGATTAATATTGTCTAGATTAAATAATTTATTAATTTTATCTAGATCAATATTGACCTTGTCATCTTTTTTGTTTGAATTTTCAAATTTGTTTAGGTTTAAATTCAAATTTTTAGATTTATTAATTATTTTCAGATTTTCTATATTTTCTAAAGTAATTATATTTGTTTTATCAGAAAATATCCTAGAGGTATTTTTACAAGTATTGTCATGTACACTATTTTCACATATACTTTCAGACATATCCAAATTAACAGGCACATATTTTAAACTACTACTAGCAAGGGTGTTTTGGTAAATATTACTAACCTTGAACGCAACCCCTAATTCAGCAAGCTTCTCCGTTGGATCTGACTCGAGTCCGGATTCGACTTTAACTTGATCTTCTAGCTCCATCGGCATCTCGTGAAGCTTGATCAACTGGGTCCACAGCTCATATGCATTCTTGTACTTTTCTAATCTGCATAAAATATTGTTAGGTAAAACATTACAAATAATGTTACTTACCTTTTTGTTCAGTTCCGAGTTTTGAGAAGGTTTCCTCAAAATTAGCATATAATCGATGTCTACGCTTCCTAAGAAGCATTCCATTAATCGCTTCCCGTAGTTGAAGTCTTCATGATCGTATGGTGGTGGTTCGCAGGGGTTCCGTCCTTCTAGAAGAGTCATAATTTCTTGCACACAGAGAAACAAACAAAAGATCCCAAGACTTGGTCTTGGATTAGCAGTGCCGAAAAAAATAATATTTCACTATTTTCGAAAAAAAATAATAAAATATTATTAAAATATTAATAAAAAAATATTATTTCAAAATTTTGAAAATGTAATATCTTGTCAATACTAAGCAATGGTGAAGAGATGGCGATGTATTTTTCAAAAATAGTTTTGGAGGGAAAAAAACGAAAGGCGTAAGGTTTTATTTTAAAGACAAACGATATCTAATTTTTCTTTCAAAAAGTCCCCCCTTTGCCTGATTGGTGGTTGCACCAAATCAGAGCGGTACCTGCTCTGATACCACTTGTAGGACCGTTAGATTCGATAGAGGGGGGGGGGTGAATATCGATTCGAAAATATCGAGTATAAGCGCAGCGGAAAAGTAAAATAGACACAAATGTTTTTTACTTCGTTCGGAGCCTGTGACGACTCCTACTCGAAGGCCCGTGGTCCTTGACCACTTTCGTTGGGCAATCACTAACAATTCAAATATAGTTACAAAAGTGAACACAGGAACTGCTAGTGAAAATAAAGCAATACCGACAAGGAAATTAAATAAAAAACCAAAGGAGCACTTTGTCGGAGCTTTGTTGGCGTCGCACTTGAACGTCGAGCAGCAAGACCAGCAGTAGAAGAGTTCTCAGATTGATTATTATTGATTCTGAAGCTCCTGCCTGGGGCTTCTTTTATATGCTGCTCCGGGCACCTGGATTCCTTCCGGGCGCCTGGAATGTGACGTAGCTGCTCAAACCGAGATGCTCCACGTGGCGATGACTTGGCTGGATAGAATTTGCCTTCCGAGCGCCCGGACCACCTTGTTCCAGAAAACTCCTTTTTCCTGCAAAACAAAGTTAGTCTGAGGCAATATATATCCTGCAAAACAGATTGTTAGCACATTTTATCATAGTAAGAATTAGCACAAATAGTATGACTTAGATTCCGTCTTTCCGAGACCGGAATCTAGTCACGATCTCGACTTAGATATCCGAAATGGATCTAAGCCGGATCAACGCCTAATGTTCCCTTCCCGGGAACGCGTCCTCGCAGTCACTCCCCTCCAGTGACTTACCTTACTTACCTGCCAGACGTCCGGTCAGCCCGTCGACCCGTCTGGACTTCTCACCAGCTATCCGGTCAGCCCGTCGACCTAGCTGGACTTCTCGCCAAGCGTCCGGTCAGCCCGTCGACCCGCTTGGACTTCTCGCCAGCTATCCGGTCAGCCCGTCGACCTAGCTGGACTTCGTGCCAGACATCCGGTCAGCCCGTTGACCTGTCTGGACTTCTCCTGCACACTCGATCAAAGTGTCAGACAAAAACAAACTAACTTAACCTGATTTGTCATTCATCAAAACCTGGGTTAAATCGTTAGTGTTAACCGCACCAACACATACATGGTAAGGAAATTCAAGAATTTTTTAAAAAATAATAAGTTTAGTCAAGTGCAGGCAAAGAAAAGAAGAGCAAGGAAGATAAGATGTTATAACTGCAATGAAAAGGGGCACCTTAAGGATGACTACCCGAAGCTGAAGAAGGAAAATAAGAAGGGACCAACCACAAGAAAACACAAAATCCTGAAAGCAACATGGGACGAGTCGTCATCAGAGTCAGATCTAGAGGAATATGCTGGACTTGCACTGATGGGAAGCCACTAGGAGGAGAGCATAGATGAAGGGGGAGGCTCCTCAGAAGAAAATAGCAGCGAGGAAGAAACAAACTTCAGAACAGATCTGGTAAGTGAGGTATGTTTACTACCCCCTAACCAGTTATATTTAGGTATTAAATCCATGATCAAATCCCTATGTAAACTAAAAATGAAAAATTAGGGATGTCAAAAATAAACTCAACCCAATAACCCGACCTGAGTCGACATGAAAAATATTGGGTTAGGGTTGGAGATTTTAGGATTAGGGTCAAATTGAGTTGGATCCGAAATCTAACCCGATTTTTTTTTAAGGTTGGGTTGCGTCAACCTGAACCCACCCAAACCGACCCGAAACCACCCAGACCAACCCAATCTTTTTTTTTATTTAATGTTTTAACTTTTAATTAGGGTAAAGACCGAAAGACGCTAACTTTCTAAGCGGCAAGTGCTTTAGTTTGGGAGAATCGGGAGTTTAGCAATTGTAGGCGCTAGGTGACACCGCGAGTTCACGACAATCAACAGGGGTCAAAACGTTGAAGGAAGGGGGGTCCACTCCATGGTTCGCGATTCTCTTCTATTTCCCCAACATCATCATCGACAACATGAATTCTCAACCTATTGATCTCGATCAAGAGGAGGATGGTGAGGAGGATGAACCGAAGGGTGCACCAGCTGTATCTACAACTACGAGGGATTTAAATGTAGATGTAGAAATGTCGTTGCAAGGCTAGGCCTCCAAAAGTGGCAAACGAAAGAGAGTCTTGAAATCAAAGTGGTGCCAATATTTTGCGATGCTTCCTAAATAGAGAGAGAAGATTTGTGTTGCAAATGTAAAGCTTGTGGGATTACATACAAAGTGGAAAGTAGCATGGGTACAGGTAATCTTCGACGCCATATCCTTAATTAGTGTCCTAGACCAAAAAAAACTAGTGATATTGCTCAAGCTTTGTTAGAACAAGGTGATAAAAGTCTTGACATTAGGTCACAAAAGCTCAACCAGGAAAGATTTAGAGAGTTGCTAATCTTAGCAGCCGTGAAGCATGATTTACCCTTTCAGTTTGTAGAATATGAGGCAATTAGATCTATTTTTACCTATTTGGAACCTCAAGTCAATTATTTCACTAGAAACACCACAAGGACTGATATTCTTAAAATGCATAAAAATGAATGTGATAGACTAGCTCAAGAAATGCGTTCGTGCCCTGGAAAAATTTGTTTCACTTCTAATTTGTGGACTTCTATTGCCACTAATGGTTATATATGCTTGACCGCACATTTCATTGATTCTAATTGGGTTTTGCAAAAAAAGGATAATCAACTTCTCTTACATGCCTCCACCTCACTCTGGTAGTGCATTGTGTGATAAAATTAATAGTTTATTTAATATTTGGGGAATTCAGAGAAAGTTTTCACAATTACATGAGACAATGCTACTGCAAATGATGTGTTTGTTGGCCTTTTAAGAGATCAACTTGGTTTAACTTGTTCATTAGTGAGTGGTGGCGAGTTTTTACATGTTCGTTGTTGTGCACACATTCTCAATTTAATTATGCAAGAAGGTTTAAAAAGAATTGATAGTTCTGTTGATAAGATTCGTGAATGTGTAAAGTATGTGAAAGGCAGCCAAGTGAGAAAGCAAAAGTTTATAGAATCAGTTATCCAAATTTCACTTGATTCTAAGAAATCACTAAGGCAAGATGTTCCTACTAGATGGAATTCTATGTATTTGATGCTTTCTAGTGCCATGTATTATCGACAAGCTTTTAATCATTTGATATTGGCTGATACTAATTTCACACATTGTCCAACGGTTGATGAGTGGGGATAAGTTGAAAAAAATATACAAATTCCTTAAGGTTTTCTATGAGACAATAATTTTATTTTCTAGAGTGAAATATCCTACTGCCAACCTTTACTTTCCTCTCATCTTTACAGTTCAGTTGACAATAAGTCAAGCCTTGCAAAGCTCTGATGATTTCATGAGATCAATGGCCAATCGGATGTTTCAGAAATTTGATAAGTACTGGAAAGATTTTAACATTTTGTTTGCCATTGCTGTGATAGTTGATCCGAGATTCAAGATGTAGTTTGTTGAGTTTTGTTACAACAAGTTATATGGACATGGTAGTAATGAATTAAGTCTTGTAAGATCCAAATTGGTTTCTTTGTTTGAGGAATATATGCATATGGGTATTGCTTCCAAGGTAAGCACTAGCAGTGCATCTTCGAGTTCTCATAGTAGCATTGATGATAATGCTTCTCTTGCTCTAAATTTAGACAGTGGATGCATGGATGTTTTGAAAGTACTATTGATAATTTTTTAGATTTCCTCACTATTTTTTATTACTTGTTACTAATATATTTCATTTATGATATAGGAATTTGATACTTTTCAAAATTTAGAATTCATTAGCAGAGCTCAAAAGAGTCAATTAGAGCTCTATTTGGAAGAGCCAACAATTGATAGAATAACAAAATTAGATGTTCTCAAATTCTGGAAAGCTCGCCACTACAATTGATAGAATAACAAAATTAGATGTTCTCGAATTTTGGACAACTCACCAATTTAGGTATCCTGACCTTGCACAAATGGCTAGAGATATCTTTAGTGTTCTAATTTCTACAGTTGCTTCTGAATCAGCTTTTAGCACCGGTGGTAGGATACTTTACCAATATCACAGTGTAATGAAGTCTGAAGTTGTTGAGGCATTGGTTTGTTGTAGAGATTGGTTAGTTGGAGAGAAAGGTAAGTGGTTGGTTTTTCTATTTTCATTTTAAAGTTATTTGTTTTACTAACTTTTTTTTTTTTGTAGAAACTACTGAGGTGGGGTTGAATCATTTAACTGAAAATATTATGAATTTATTCACAAATGAGGATGTTGGATAAAACCTACTGCAACACATGATTGACGATTCAAATGAAAAATAAGTTGATTAAACCATTAAAGTTTATTAAGTAAAGGTTTATTAAAATCTTTTAGATTTTAATTTGTTTATTTCATACATTGTTTCAAGGTTTGACTCAATAAAAAAAAGGAGTAAAACCATAGAGAAGTGGAGCTTGAAACTTGAAAGTTATTTTGTGAAGCTTGAAGATTTTTTTTATTTAGTATTAAAAATTACTGCAATGTTTGCATTTTTTCCGTGGATGATAAAGTGGAAGATTCTACTATTAATTGGCAATAGTTGTAATCTATGTTTTCTAGTGGGTTCATTTGGAGATTGATCTGCCCTGTTATGGTCTTGTTCCACCTTGAGACAAAAGCTTTAAAATTTTATTTATTTATCTGTAAAGAGTTTAAGTTTCACATGGATCCAATTTTTTGTTTTTTAATTTCTTTTTTCTGTTCTCTTTACTTGTATGTCCTCATATTAATAGATTCTTTAAATTAACAGCTTAACGTTGTATTTATTTTACTTTCATTTATACATCTAATAACCTCCTTAATTTTCCTACTTTTAGTTTGTCTATGCAGATTCTGTAGAAGTTGTATTGTCTTTGAATAATATTAGCCTTGCAGATCTATCAATTTATAAATTGTCAATGTATAAAGTTCTCAAATAAGTTGATAGTTATCACTTGTTTTGGAAGTCTATTTTTATGGAGGATGACAATGAGCTTGGACTGCTTGAGTAGGGGTGTCAATTCGGGTGGGTCGGGTCGGGTTGGGTCGGGTTGAGTTTTTTTTTTTTTTTTTTAACCCAACCCGAACCCGACCCGAACCCGAGTTCAACCCAAAACACCTCAACCCGAACCCGAACCCGACCAACCCGATCAACCCGAACCCGACCCATATAACCCGAAAATCCGATTCAAAACGACTTTTTTGGGCTATTTTCCCTATAATTCTTCACTTTTATCTCAATATTCCATCATTATCATACAAACATGATATTAATATACATAAAAACATCTAAATTTTTAAAATAAAATTTGATTTAACTCTAAAAAAACCCACAAAACCCTATATTTAAGCCAACCCGGGTCAACCCGGGTCAACCCGAACCCAACCCGACCCAACCCGAAATTTTTTTACTCTCCAACCCTCCAACCCGAACCCGACCCGAACCCGAAAATGCCCAACCCGAACCCGATTTTTTTCGGGTCGACTCGGGTTGGGTCGTCGGGTCGGGTTCATTTTTGACACCCCTATGCTTGAGCTTAGTTTGGGTCATTCTTTTGGAGGATCTTCAGGAAAACTTAAAGGCGCAGCCATTGCTTCAGGAAAACTTTTGGAATGACGCACCAATGTGGGAAACAAGTTCAGAAGATCTGTCACCAAAACTCCTGGACTGACATTACTAAGTACTAACTACTAAGATCATCTCCAACCACAAAACCTATTTTGGTACACTTTCAACACTAATTTGATGTCATTTGAGCACAAAAAATTTTTCCAACTCCAACCAATGTACACCATTTCCTACACTAAAAGAAATATTCTTTAGAATATTCTATTTTTCCATCTTTAAATATTCTTTAGAATATTCTATTTTTCCATCTTTAAATGTTTAATTATGTGTTTGTTATAAAATTATCAATATTATAAATTTTAATATATTGATAATCTTAGTAATATAACAAATATTTTAAATATTAATTATTTAAGTTAATAACTAATATAAATTTATAATATATAAAATTTACATAATAAATTAAGTTAAATTAAATGATATTAATTTATAATATTCAATAATATTTTAAATATAAATTTAAGATTATAATATATTATATTTAAAAAATACATACTTGAACCAAAATGGTGCAAGTGAACAGTGCAGCACCATATGGTGCTGCACTGTTCACTCACACCATTTTGATATAAATTTTGGGATCTTCATTGGAGGAGATATGATGTCTCTTTTATATTAAAATGATGTAAAAAGACACCGGTTGAAATTGCTCTAAGAACCTCCTGGCCCTCCCCTTAGGTTGCCTCTGATCATAGATTCACATAAAATTTGGCACAAAATAATTCCAATAGTCTAAGTTGATACATCACTCAAAGACTTGTCTTCTGTCGTTTTTTTTGTTATCGGTAGGTAATGGCATAATGCTTATCTTTTGCATATCAGTATCTTGAGGGTTGCATACTTGCATTCATGTGCATTACACATTACACAATGTCATAATATATCTTAAACAAATTAACAGTAACAAATCATAAGTGATTAGACAATACATTTAATGATTTAAACTCTTAAATTTAAATATTTAAATGCATAAAATGATGAAGTATAATTATATTATGTGTTTAAACTTTAAATTAAAATATTATTATGTATTTTAAAATTTTATTTACTTATTTTAATAAAAAAATAAAAGAAGAATTTAAAAAAAACGGGTTGATCGGGTTGTAACAAGTTCGGGTTCGGGTTCATAGGTTTCGGGTTGGAGTCGGGTTCGGGTTAAGTATTTTTAAAAGACATTAGTTTTCAATCCGACCCAAACTCATCCAATCCACCTGAATTGACACCCCTATGAAAAATATTAATTTTAAAAGGGAAGTTTTGGAATTAAGAACAATCCTAGCAAAAACATGCCCCCTAGAAATGTATGATAAATTAAAAGATGAAAATGAAAAGTTGAAGGACCAAATTAAAAAATCAAGAAACTTTGTATATGATAATCAAAATATCTGAAAAAATTAAAGAAACCTAAATTGGTATATTAAATATTATAAGGGTCAAATTAAAAGAATATCATAGAAGTATATTCCTAGAAAGTTTTTGATAAATCCGATAGGAAGGAATCTGTTTTGGGTTCCAAAATCATACTTAAATTAAAATTATCTTTTGATGTATGACCAATTTTAAGTTAGACATAGGGTTTCTAGAAAGAAAATTAAATATTAAAATTCTTTAAGAGACTTTGTCTAGAAGTTGTTGATGCTCCAATAATCAAGAATGTCTAGTGTCTCGTCATAGCCTGGAAGTTCATTATTGAATTGAATGTTTAATTGATTTACTGTGAAGCATTTCTCTTAGAAAATTTTTTATGAATTAGTTATCAAAATGTAATTTTTTTTGAAATTTTTTTTCTTAAAATTTAAATTTTTACCCTTGTTAAATCCTTTTAACATTTAAAGTTTTTTTAAACTTGTTAATAAAATTAGAGTTTTTGAAGCATAACCTTTCATTTTTTTCCCCCTTAGACTCTATATTTACCTTTTCCAAAGTTATTTTAAGAGTATCCCATTTTTAATGTGATCAAAAGAAAGAGTAGTGAAGATTAATTTTAGGGGAAGGGTAGTTAGTACATATTTTTAAATTTTTTTTACTTGCAAATTTTTTTAAAAAAATAATTATAACTATTATTTTTGAAGTTTACCCTAACTTAACTTAGGTTTGCTCACATCAAAAAGAGAGAGATTGTTAGTATCCCCAAGGTAGTTTGATGTAATCAACCAAATCAGATTATGTCCTGTTGGTATTTAACCTCTGTGTCTAAGTGTGTAGGAACTTAGAAGCACAGGAAGTCGAGCAAAAGATGCAGCTAGCAAGAAGGACGACACAGAAGAGAGTCGACGGGCTCGGTGCGTCTGATGAGGTGTTACGGAAGAATACGTGGGCGGATAAGAAGGAAACGTACGACGTTTCCGAAAGACAAGAAGCCAGAGTGGAAGATTGTTCGAAGGTCGAAAGTTGGGTTCAGGTGAGCCATATTCTGGATGACCGAAACCACTTAAGCGAGCGGAACCAGAGTGGAAGACCGGGACCAAAACGAGCGGAACCGGAGCGGAAGACCAAGATCGAAAGTCAACAAGATGTTGACTTTCTTGGTCTGAGCGCCTAGACCAGGACTTTTATCCAAACTCGACGTGACGTGAGCCATCGTGATGGGGATAAAATTTTGTCCCCCTCCAGATGGCTGGAGCCCTTCCAAATGCCCTAAATAGGGCTATAAATATAGCCCTGATCCCAGTAGTCTAGAATCACTTGTATACGAGTTTCTTTAAGTGTTCTACTACTTTGTGTACTTCTAACGCTTGTAAGATGCTTCTTCGCCTACGACGAAAAGAGAATTTGAATAGTACTTCAGAGTCTTGGATTAACAACTTTTCCAGTTATAATCAGGTAAAAAATTGATAGCCTCTTTCTTTTGAATTTATCAATTCTTTTTACATAAATGTCTTATTATTTCAAAAGATCAAATTTTTTTTATTATTATTATTGTATAAATAATTCACCTTTTCTTGCCGATCAGAGTAGTCCTAATACTAATGTCATATTCTAAACAAATAGAATATTTTTAGAGCTGAACTAATAGTTGACGGAAACTAAATTAGTCGAGTGAAGCCAAGTCAATTGATTGAATTAATTCTATATTCTAAATATGGTACCATTGAACAAGAAGTCGGCTGTTATAATAAAAAGTCAACTAATTCAATATGACGTAAAGTGCAAGTAGTCCACTGAATCAAGATAGCCCGAGACTTGAGCTTGTGAGCTTATCTAGATAATTCAATTAATAGATGTTGGAGTCAACTGGCTCAGATAACAGTCGATTGGAATGATTTGGATTTGATCACAGTTAGCATCCGGCAAAGATCGATATTGCATAGATTAAACTCCAATTGAATGATGGTGTTAAATCAGTCGATTAACATTAATGCAATATAGTTATTGAATCTTATCCATGACCTCTTGGAGGGATATAAAAGGGAGCTTGAAAAACAACACTCCTATAATAATGTCCACATCATTCCCTCTTGTTCTCTAATTGTCTTATTTTTGTATTTTGTATTTTTTGATCTTTTGCTAAAAAAATGTTTCTGTATTTCATTTACTATATTTTGAAAAAGTTTTGTAAAAGGGTAAAAGGTAGTAGTGTCCTAGACCATGAAGTAGGAATTATAAGGTTTTGAACTATATAAATTTTCACATTACTTTCTTATTGCTTTTACCTAATGTATAGTTATTTCTAAAATCATTTTATCGTGCTATTCACCCCTCCATCTTATTGCGCCATAATCTGTTAGGAAAGACCAACATCAGTTGGCAAGATCTTGAAAAGTCAAGGTTCATCGAGAACGCGATAGACGTCAACAAGGAAGACCTAAGTGGAAGCCGTATTGCTAGATGAAGATCCAAAGTGAGAACTCTTTGCAGAGTCTTAAGAGATTACGAGCAACTTGTAATCTTCGGTTTTGTGTAGATGAGGTGCAAACTCAATCAAGGAACAATTATCCTGGGTTATAATTGTTATTTCCGGGTAACTTCTGGAGTATGCAAACTGATCGTCGAGGCTAGTGTTAGACACTATCTCCGTAAACGATATTGCTCCGCTACGGTGCTTAACGGATTGTAGCAATTCGTTCCCAAGATACAATGACGACGAACGTCTCGGAATCGTAGCACTCCGACTTCCGAGACCAGCGAACCTTCTAGTAGACTTCTTGGACTCTTGAATGCACAAGATGAGATGAATGCTTGAGGAAGAGAAGAGAGGATTGAGTGAATATTCCATCATCTGGAGGGTTCTATTTATACTGAAAGAAGAGGTTGAGTGTCCTTTGGGTGAGTAAATGTGTTCCTTGGGCTGGATCGATCTAGATCATCCATTCTGAAGGGTTGTAACTCTTCACCAAGCTCACTTCAATCTCATCCATCAGATCTGAGGAGTTGTGACCCTCAGATCCCGCCTATTGTCATCGGCCATCGGATCTGGATCCATTGATTCGATGCTTCAGATCAAGTCTCATCCCAAGCCGTCAGATCGTTACTCTTTGCGATCCAACGCTCTAGATCGCATCACAAGCGATCCATCATACCTATTTGATCAACGTTGATCAACGGTAGCCATCCATTCTCTAAGTCAACTGTCCAGTCATCTCCCTTTGCCCACGAGGATGCTGCATAGGTACTGCCACGTCAGGTACGAGCTTGACACGTCACCCGAGTGCCACGTAGGTACGTGCGAAGTGCAAAGTGCGCCTACAAAACGCCCATTGCGCACGTGGCGGGCTCACAGGTGCGAGCACCTGCTCGCCCTTAGCTAAGGGAGCACCTATCCTTTTATTTTTGTGTTAACTCCATTAACACATCTTCATTAATAAGTAGAGAACACACATCGAGAATTTTCGATGTGGGACTATTCTCTCATGCACTTTATTAATGAATAATAAATGTTATTTTGGGTCGATTTTAAACATTAATTTCTCATTCACCCTTAATCGGTTTTGAGCAAATTAATAGTCTAAATCTATCTACGCGAATCGTAGATTTCAATTTTGAAGTCAATTACGACTTTCAACAATTGATGGCTTCCTTCCTCAAAATCGTTTTGGTTCATTTAAGGCCCCAATATCCAACAATCCCCCACATTAATGGAAATTAATGCAATGCGTGTATGCATGCTGACACTTTACAAGAGTCCAATCGATAAGTCACTGCATCGGGAGAGGTAGCTTGTGGCTTTGAACCTTCCGTAGTGAAATGCTATCGAGTATACTAGGCTGCGCAGTGAACGTGATGTCTTGAACTGCTCAGCTGTTGGTGTATACTTAGACAATAACACCCACACAGAGATCTATCTCACCTACTTTAGGTTCTCATGGTTGGTTTCGTTTCGGCCATGGATACCATCTTGGATTCATGAGTGTTTCATTGAAGCGGCCTGTCTTCACACTCACATAGGTGACACTTCTATCAAGAGTATCCTACCATACTCCACCTTATCAGGTATAGAAGTCACTAAAAGCATAAGCTTAACCTCACTACATGAGGTAGGACAGCACAAATTCATCCTAGGATTGGGATAGAGATAAACTATCTAATGTGCTGGACCACAACTTCTGTAACTTCGTTGTCCCATTGAACCAAGATCTTGGAATCTCCAGTCAATAAGGTTGGGTTACCGCTACAGTCGTTTTCAGTTGTAGATTTTTAATCTCATTCCTCTTGATGAGCAGTATACTTGATCTCGACTCAACCCCTTTGTTAGAGGATCTGCCAAATTATCTTTGAACTTAACATAGTCGATTGCAATCATTCCATTCGAGATCAACTGCCTAATGGTATTATGTCTACGACGTATATGTCGTGACTTCCCATTATACATATTACTATGTGCCCTTCCAATCGCCGATTGACTATCACAGTGGATTAGTACGGCAGGCACAGATTTCATCCAGCTCAGAATATCTTCCAAGAAATTCCGCAGCCATTCAGCTTCCTCAGCTGCTTTGTCTAGTGCTATAAACTCGGATTCCATAGTTGACCGAGCAATGCAAGTCTGCTTAGTGGATTTCCAAGATACTGCTCCCCCACCGATCGTGAATACATATCCACTAGTGGATTTGGAGTCTTTTGTATCTGATATCCAATTAGCATCACAATATCCTTCCAACACAGCGGGATATTTTCCATAATGTAATCCATAGTTCATAGTATATTTCAAATATCTGAGAACTCGCATCAATGCTTTCCAATGGGTGTCGTTTGGATTACTCGTAAAATGACTCAGTTTGTTGACCGTACAGGCAATATCTGGACGTGTGTAGTTTGTGAGATACATCAAACTGCCTATTATCCGAGAATATTCCAACTGCGATATGGTCTCACCATGGTTTTTCGCTAAGTGTTGACTTAGATCCATAGGTGTTTTCACTGTAGAGAGATCGTACGCATTGAATTTTTTCAATACAGATTCTACATAATGGGATTGTGTTAAAACTATCCCTTCTGATGTCCTGAGAATTTTAATTCCCAATATAACATCTGCTTGACCCATATCTTTCATATCAAAATTTCTGGTCAACATTTTCCTTGTAATCATGATTACATCATGATTACTGCCCATTATTAGCATGTCGTCTACGTATAGACAGACAATTACATAGCCTTCAGGTGTGTTTTTGACATAAATGCATTTGTCACATTCATTTATTCTGAATTCGTTTGACAGCATTACTTTGTCAAATTTTTCGTGCCATTGTTTAGGCACTTGCTTAAGTCCGTACAACGACTTAACAAGTCGACACACTTTTTTCTCATTTCCAGGAGCCATGAACCCTTCGGGTTGCTCCATATAAATTTCTTCTTCCAACTCACCATTTAAGAACGCAGTCTTAACATCCATTTGATGTATTTTAAGGTCATACAGTGCTGCAATGGCTATTAGCACTCGTATGGACGTAATCCTTGTTACCGGTGAGTATGTATCGAAATAATTAAGACCTTCCTCTTGCTTGTACCCCTTGGCTACAAGTCTGGCATTATACTTGTCAATTGATCCATCAGCTTTATACTTACGTTTTAGTATCCACTTACAACCTAATGGTTTATTATCAGAAGGAAGGTCTACTAATTCCCAAGTATGATTATTCATGATAGACTCAATTTCACTATTGACAGCTTCTTTCCACATTGGAGCATCGGGTCTAGAGAGAGCTTCACTTAATATTCTTGGTTCCATTTCTGACATGAAAGTCATAAAATCTGGCCCGAACGATTTCTCAACTCTAGCCCGTTTGCTACGATGTGGCTCTTCACTTTGATCGTCAATAGTCCTTTTATAACAGCTAAGTTCGGTAACGTCATTTTTGTTTGAACTTCCGTTGTTATCACTTTCAACGTTTCCCTTTTTATTTGGGAATACGTTTTCAAAGAATATCGCATTCCGAGATTCTATGGTTGTTCCCACATGTATATCAGGAATGTCTGATTTGTGAACTAGGAAACGATATGCACTACTATTATGGGCATATCCGACAAATACCGCATCGAACGTTTTAGGTCCGATCTTTACTTGCTTTGGTTTAGGTACTTCGACCTTTGCCAAGCACCCCCACACTTTCAGGTATTTGTACGATGGCTCGCGGCCTTTCCATAGTTCATATGGAGTTTTATCATTTTTCTTATGAGGGATTCTGTTGAGAATGTGATAATATTGCTTCCCCCCACAAATTTTGAGGTATGCCTGAATTTATCAACAAGACATTCATCATTTCTTTTAGTGTCCGATTTTTACGTTCGGCAACACCGTTTGATTGAGGTGAGTAAGGCGCCGTTGTTTGATGGATAATGCCAGATTCTGTACAAAATTCATCAAACGGTGCACCATATTCTCCACCTCTATCGCTTCGAATTATTTTAATTCGTTTGTCAAGTTGGTTTTCAACTTCTGTTTTATAGGTTCTGAACGCCTCTAGGGCTTCGTCTACTTAAAAGAAAGACATAACAGAACTTTGTGCAGTCATCGATAAAAGTAATAAAATATTTTTTACCTCCTCTAGTTTGCACAAATTTCAAGTCACATAGATCACTATGTATTAACTCTAGAGGAGTTGTTGTCCTTTCCACCGAATGAAAAGGTAGTTTCGTCATTTTCGCTTCCACGCACACTTCACATTTGTGTGTTCCGTCAACATTGACGTTTGGTAATAAATTTAATTTGACGAGACATTTGAGAGTATTATTATGCACATGTCCGAGTCGATCATGCCATAAATTAAAACACTCAACAACATAGCTGGAAGCATTTATTTTATTACCATCAAAATTTCGGAGTACATGCATTACAACCATTTTGAATAGACCCTTTTCTAGGTACCCCTTTCCTACGAAGACACCATTCTTCGTAAGTACAAAGTTGTCTGACTGAAACACTAGCCGAAATCCGGCCTTGACCAATGCCGCTCCAGAAACTAGGTTCTTACTGATGTCGGGAACATGGAGTACATCAATGAGTGTTAACTCCTTTCCGGACGTCATCTTCAGAACAACCTTTCCGAGTCCAACAATTGGCGACGTCGTGGAATTACCCATATAGAGCTTCCTGCCATTTATCGGAGTATACTTGGAGAACATCGCCTTATCGGAACAGATATGACGAGTTGCTCCAGTATCAATGAACCACCGCTTCGGGTTGGTATCCACCAAGTTGGCTTCAAATACAACCGCAGTGAGATCCAAGTCCTCAAGAGAGGTTGATGTTGGGGTTGCAAGGTTGCAAACATAGTCCCATATTGGAAACACATGGGAAAGATCATGGGTTTATAAGAGAAAAGATATCTCCATTGGCATGAGGCCTTTTGGGGAGAGGCCAAAAGCAAAGTCATGAGGGTCTAGGCCCAAAGTGGACAATATCATGTCATTGTGGAGATATCTAAACTATTTTCGATCCTACAATTGGTATCAGAGCAGGTACCGCTCTGATTTGGTGCAACCACCAATCAAGCAAAGGGGGGGGGGGGGGTCGTTTTAAAGAAAAAATTAGATATTGTTTGTCGTTTTAAAGAAAAAATTAGATATTCTTGGCCCAAAGCAGGTACCGCCTTTCGTTTTTTCCCTCCAAAACGGGTTTTGAAAAATACATCACCATCTTTTCACCATTGTTTAGTATTTAAAAAATATTACATTTTCAAAATTTTGAAATAATATTTTTTTTTCAAATATTTTATTAATATTTTAATAATATTTTATTATTTTTTTCTGAAAATAGTGAAATATTATTTTTTTTCAGCACTGCTAATCCAAGACCAAGTCTTGGGATTTTTTTTTCTGTTTCTCTGTGTGCAAGAATAATGACTCTTCAAGAAGGACGGAACCCCCACGAACCACCATCATACGATCATGAAGACTTCAACTACTGGAAGCAATTAATGGAATGCTTCTTAGGAACCGTAGACATCGATTATATGTTAATTTTGAGGAAACCTTCTCAAAACTCGGAACTGAACAAAAAGGTAAGTAACATTATTTGTAATGTTTTACCTAACAATATTTTATGCAGATTAGAAAAGTACAAGAATGCACATGAGCTTTGGACCCAATTGATCAAACTTCACGAGCTCGAGGATCAAGTAAAAATCGAATCCGAACTCGGGTTAGATCCAATCGAAAAGCCTACTGAATTAGGGGTTGCGCTCAAGGTTAGTGATATTTACCAAAATACCCCTGCTAATAGTAGTTTAGAAAATATGAGCATTGATCTGGTTATTTCTGAAAATATATGTGAAAATAATGTAGTTGACAATAATTACAAAAATACCCCTAGGATATTATCTGATAAAGCAAATCTAATTAATTTAAAAAATTCAAACTTGAACCTAAACAAATCTGAAAACTCAAATGATAGAGATGACAAGGTGAATATTGATCTAGATAAAATTAATAAATTATTTAAAAATCTAGATAATATTAATCTAGAAAATCCTATCCAAACCCAAGATAATTTAATTAATAAAAAATTAAATTTTAACGATAAGAATAATCTAATAAATTCCACTAATTATATCAACTTAAAAAATAAAGAAAATATATCAAACACTTTGATAAAATCAAAACTAAATTTAACAAAATTAAAATTAAATGTTAAAAATAACATATTAGATAAAGATAATCTGAAAAATTCAAAATTAACAATTAATAAAAGGTTAAAAGATAAACCTTTAAGGAAATATAATTCAAACAATTTAATTAATTCAAATTTAAAAATGAATAAAAACTTAAACTTTAAACATAAGCTATTAAAGAAAGATAATTCAATTAACCTAATAAAAGTGAAATTGAAAGAAAATTTAAATATTAAATACATTCTCTCAAAGAAAGATAATTTGACTAATTTAATTAATTCAAAATTAAAAACTTGAATCTAAATCACAAATTAAACATTAAATTTTAACCAAAATTTAACTATAATAAACCCAGAACTAAAAACTAAATTAATGACCAATAATTTAGGGGGAGGCTCCAGAATAGCTGGCACCTCCAAAACTAACTTACCCGACAGGATAACCCTAACCAACCTACCCGAAAAGGGTAACCCCAACCAACTGTTGGATCGAGAAGCGCTAGAGGGGGGGTGTGAATAGCGCTCGTGGCTATTTCGTTCGATTCGTAAAACTATCGGAGTAATTAAGCAGCGGAATAAAACAAAGTAAGCACACAAAGACAAGAGGATTTTTACTTCGTTCGGAGCCTTGATCGACTCCTACTCGAAGGCCCGCGATCCTTGATCGCTTCCGGTGGGCAACAACTATAAGCTCGTTAAAAGATTACAATAATAAGTACAAATAAAAGCTATCAAAAATTATACCGACAACAAGAAATGCTAATTCTGAAGCTTTAGGTCGTCGGGCACTTGTAGTAGAACTTCGGAGCGTCTTTTGGAGCAGCGTGTTGATGAAGGATCACTTAGAATTCGTTATCTTTGAAGCTGCACCTCAACCCTCCTTTTATATGCGGTTCCGGGCACCTGGATCCCTTCCGGGCGCCTGGAGTGTGACGTGGCCAACCAACCAGGATGCTCCACGTGGCGAAGTCGCGCAGGGGGCGCCCGGACAGCCTTTTTCCAGCAGGTTCCTCACCTGCAAACAAAGGTTAGTCCGAGCAAAATACCCTGCAAGACAATGTTAGAATCTGATAAAACACAGTAAGTAATAATTGACAGTCTTCGGACTGTCCGAGTCTGACTTTGGATTTCCAGCCGGAAGCCCTAGGTCGACCCGACGCCTACTGTTCCCTCTACGGGGAACGCGTCCTCACCTACTCCACTCAGGAGATTTACCTGTTGCCAGTGCGATCCTCTAGATCGACTGGACTTTTGCTCAGCACTCGATGCTTCCGGACTTTCTGCTGGACATCCGCTTCCCCGGCTAGTCCAGTCTTTCACCTGGTTCGCGACACCAGGACTTTTCACCTAGGGTTACCACCCCCTAGGACTTTTGCCTGAAGCCATCGACCTGCCAAGACTTTCCGCATAGGGTTACCACCCCCTATGACCTAGGGTTACCACCCCCTAGGGTTTTCCTCTACCTAGGGTTACCACCCCCTAGGACCTAGGGTTACCACCCCCTAGGGTTTTCCATTTGCCTAACCACAGCTAGGACTTATGCCTAAGTACCACTTAGGACTTTCCTGCAAACTTGTTCAACATATTAGAAAACAACAACCCTTAACTTTGAATCCTTTGCCATTATCAAAACTCAGGTTCGATCGTCGGATGCTTCCCGCACCAACACCAACCTACCCGACAGGGTAATTAGGACTAGTTAAAGAGGGTTCAAGTTTAACTTGAATCATGGTACTGATGAAGTTTTTTGATGATAGTACGTTAGGGAAGCTTGGGCATCGCATGTCTAGAAAGATATGGCTTCAATCTGGTGCATTTGGCCAAGTGGAACCGACCGAAGCTACCTTTAAATGGATCATAACTAGTTAGACCAAGGTTTAGTACTAAGCTCCGTGGATAGGACTATTCGGAAAACCTCGAAGGCATGGTTACTCTAATGATGTCCAAGTGACTCACCAAGCTTAGAAGCTTATTCGAAGAATGCCTACTTATTGAGACCAAAACTAAACCTGAATCTAACACAAGTTAAACCAAACTCTGTAATAAAATCTAATTCATCTCACAAAATTATAGGTTTCCCAGATTGATAATCTAGATCGGGTGAGATGAATAAGGATTAAATTAATTAATTTTCAAACTAAATTAAAATTTGAATTTCAAATTAAAATTAAATTTTGAATTTCAAATTAAAATTAAATTTTGAATTAAAATTAAAATTTGAATTTCAAATTAAAACTAAATTTCAAATTTCAAATTTCAAATTAAATTAAAATTAATTAAAATTAAATTTTGAATTTCAAATTAAAATTAAATTTTGAATTAAAATTAAATTTTGAATTTCAAATTAAAACTAAATTTCAAATTTCAAATTAAATTAAAATTAATTAAAATTAAATTTTGAATTTCAAATTAAAATTAAATTTTGAATTAAAATTAAATTTTGAATTTCAAATTAAAACTAAATTTCAAATTTCAAATTAAATTAAAATTAATTAAAATTAAATTTTGAATTTCAAATTAAAATTAAATTTTGAATTAAAATTAAATTTTGAATTAAAATTAAATTTTGAATTAAAATTAAATTTTGAATTTCAAATTAAAACTGAATTTCGAATTTTAAATTAAATTAAATTAAATTAAAATTAAATTAAAATTAAATTTTTAAAAAAATTTATCTAAAAAATTAAACTTATTTTTTTAACTTAAAAATTTATTTTAACCTAAAAATTATTTTAAATGAAAAATTTATTTTAACCTAAAAATTATTTTAAATGAAAATTTTATTTTAACCTAAAAATTATTTTAACTTAATTATTTTAAAAAAAACCTTTAAAAAAAAATTTCTTTAAAAACTCTTTTAAAAATTCTTTAAAAACTATTATAAAATTCTATTAACTTAAAAAAAATAGTAATAATAATAAATTATTTCTATAGATTATTTTCACTATAAAAATTATTATTTTGACTTTAAACTCATTTTTAATCTTAAATATCATTTTAACCTTAAAATTATATTTTAATTTAACTGAACTGAAAATTAAATCTTAAATTAAAACTTAATATTGAAATTACAATTAAAATTAAAAATTTTAACTTAAACTTAAATTTTAACTTAAACTTAAATTAACCACTAATATTAATTTAAATCTAAAATCAAAACTGAATCAAACGTATGTTAATTGACATAAAACATATTATAAAAATCATTTTAAATTCTTTTCTAGAAGTCCCTTTTAAAAAAAAATTAATAAATAAATAAAAATAATAATAATTATTATAACTAACACTTTCATTGACCAACTCAATCAGGTAATATGAAATTTAAATTATTTCACTAAGTATTAAATTATTAAATCAATTAAAAACTAATCAATAAATTATTGATAATGCTTAACTGTTATTGAATTAATAAAATCTTATCTTATTTAACCTTAAACTAAAGTTAAGCGTCTGAATCAAAAATTAATTAATAATTGATTAATCAAATTCAAATAATCAGTTATACCAAGGATACAGAGATAATAACATAAGTGTTACTAAATTAGACAAATGTGTTAGGGCTTTGAAATTTAACACAACTAAACCTTAGTATTAACTTAAAGGGGAGATATTAAATTAAGGGGAGTAACAAATTCAGGGGGAGGTTCAATTTTTTCTTTTTATCAAACTTTCTATTTAAATCCCCTAGAAGAATTAATAAATTAAGGGAGAGTAATAAATTAAAGGAGTATCTAATTCAGGGGGAGGTTTATTTTGTTAATCTCCTTAAGTGTTATTTTTTTTCTCTTTAAAATATCTTTAGAAAATTCTATCCCAATTACTTTGAAAATCTTATATTAAATATTCTTAGCAAATATTTTCAAAAGCTTTATTTTAAATATCAGGTTTAGGGGGAGGATTAAATCAATACTTAGCACCTAAATTATTTTCTCCACCTTAAATTTTTTTTTTTTTTTGAAATTGAATTTCGGTGTTCAAATTTAAAGGTTTTACAAACCTAGTCAGTATTGAAAAGTAGATTTTTTTTCAAACTTAGTTTTGAAATCCTTAATCTTGAGAACTTATCTTTATAAACCTATTCTTGAAAACTAGTTTCTCTAAAACTAAATTCTTCAATTTGACTTTATAAACTAAGGTTTTGAAAATTGAATCTTTTGCAAACTCAGTCTTGAAACTTTGATTTTGAAAACTCATGGTTGAAAAGTGTTTCAAAGTTGAAACGTATTTTGAAAATTTAAACCTTGAAATTTTGGTTTTAATAATTCATGTTTGAAAAGTGTTTTAAAAGTTGAAACTTACTTTGAAAATTTGATCTTAAAATTTGTAACTTATAACCCCATGTTTGGAAATTAGAATATCTAAACTTAGCGTTCCTAAACTTAAGCTTGAAAATTAGCTTTCAAAAATTTCTCTTAAGTTTACAAAGTCAATTAATTTTACAGATATTATCTTTCAAAATTACTCAAAATGTACTAAATACTAAGTTATGTTACTAAATTAGCTATTTTCAAAACTTAGTTATTTTACAAAAGTTAAGAAACAAAAGCTAAATTACTATTTAAACTCCCCCAAGTCAACTTGACTATTTTTTTAACTTGGTACTTTTATCAGTATATTTGAATTTTGAATCAAACTTAGATATTTTTCAAAATTAGCTGTTTCTTAAATTTACAAATTTTTACAGTAACTCTACACTATGCTTGTTTACCATTGCCTATTTTTGATGAATGCCAAAGGGGGAGGGTTAGGTAGTTAAGTTAGCTAAACCAAATTGAAAACACCAAAACTAACTTTCAAAACCATGTACCTGTTTTATTTATTTTTTTACGTCTTTTCACTAACTTAACCAGGTTGTCATTCCATCAAAAAGGGGGAGATTGTTGGTGCGGGTAGCACTAACGGTCTAACCTAGGTTTTGATGAATGACAAATGGGTTAAGTTAGTTTTGTTGTTGTCTGACACTTTGATCGAGTGTGCAGGAGAAGTCCAGACAGGTCAACGGGCTGACCGGATGTCTGGCAAGAAGTCCAGCTAGGTCGACGGGCTGACCGGATAGCTGGCGAGAAGTCCAAGCGGGTCGACGGACTGACCGGACGCTTGGCAAGAAGTCCAGCTAGGTCGACGGGCTGACCAGATAGCTGGTGAGAAGTCCAGACGGGTCGAAGGGCTGACCGGACGTCTGGCAGGTAAGTAAGGTAAGTCACTGGAGGGGAGTGATTGCGAGGACGCGTTCCCGGGAAGGGAACATTAGGCGTCGATCCGGCTTAGATCCATTTCGGATATCTAAGTCGAGATCGTGACTAGATTCCGGTCTCGGAAAGACGGAATCTAAGTCATACTTTTTATGTTAATTCATACTTTATAAATTGTGCTAATAATCTGTGTTGCAGGGTATATTTTACCTCGGACTAACCTTGTTTTGCAGGAGAAGGAATCTCTGGAAAAAGGTGGTCCGGGCGCCCGAAAGGGATCCGGGTGCCCGGAGGCAACTTTTATCCTCTGCGTCGCCTCGCCACGTGGAGCATCCTGACTGGACTTGCCACGTCGCACCAGGGCGCCCGGAAGAGATCCAGGCGCCCGGAGCAGCATATAAAAGAAGTCCCAGGGGTGGAGCTTCTCAAGAACATCTCTCAGAATTCCCAGATTGCTTTGCTGCTCTGTGCTCCAGCGACGCTAACAAAGCTCCGACAACGCGCCCTTGCTCTTTAAGTTTTATTTTCTGTCGATACAGCTTTGTGTTTTGTTTCATTAGCATTTCTTGTACTCTTTTTGTAATCACATTCGAATTGCTAGTGATTGCCCAACGAAAGTGGTCAAGAACCACGGGCCTTCGAGTAGGATTCGTCACAGGCTCCGAACGAAGTAAAATCAATTGTGTTCATTTATTTTTCCGCTGCGTACTTTTACACTCGAGTTTTCGAATCGATATTCACCCCCCCTCTATCGAACGATCACGGTCCTACAGTTGCGACATGATTCGCAGCATCCTTTGGCCCCTTGGTTGGCTTCTTTAGGCGTCTGCAGTCCTTGGACAGGTGTCCTGCCTTTCCACAGTTGTAGCAGGAGCCTTTGAACTTCTTTGCTTGAGCCTTCTTTTTGAACTGCTTCGGCTTTTTAGCGTTCGGCTCGACCAGGTTGGACATTTCGTCTATAGTCCGCTTGGTTCCTCTGGAGTCGGATAACTTTCGATTATCCTCCTCTATTCGTAGCCTCAGGATCAGGTCTTGCAGCCCTATCTCCTTTTGCTTGTGCTTTAGGTAATTCTTGAAATCCTTCCATGACGGAGGGAGCTTCTCAATTACCGCAGCAACTGCGAATGTCTCGTTCAGCTTCATGCCTTCGGCGTCCAGATCATGCAGTATTAATTGCATATCTTGGACTTGAGATGAGACGCTTTTTGAGTCCACCATCTTGAAATCCAGAAACCGACCGATGATGAATTTCTTCAATCCAGCATTTTCGGTCTTGTATTTCTTCTCAAGGGATTCCCACAAAGATTTCGCCGTCTCCAGAGAACAATATACGTTATATAACGTGTTGTCCAAGGCGTTGAGTATATAATTGCGGCACAAAAAATCTCCGTGAGACCACGCATCGCTAGCAGTCTTACTACCTTCCGTAGCGGCTGGCGTGTCTTCGTGCAAAAACCGTACAAGGTTTAGCGTTGTTAGATAAAACAGCATCTTCTGCTGCCATCTTTTGAAGTCGGTTCCGGTGAATTTCTCCGGCTTTTCTCCGTGTGGAATGGCGGTCGGAACCACGGTCGGTACGACCGTCGTTTACGACTGTTAATCCTGGGTAGCTTCTGGAGTATGCAAACTAATCGTCGAGGCTAGTGTTAGACACTATCTCCGTAAACGATATTGCTCCGCTACGGTGCTTAACGGATTGTAGCAATTCGTTCCCAAGATACAACGACGACGAACGTCTCGGAATCATAGCACTCCGACTTCCGAGACCATCGAACCTTCTAGTAGACTTCTTGGACTCTTGAATGCACAAGATGAGATGAATGCTTGAGGAAGAGAAGAGAGGATTGAGTGAATATTCCATCATCTGGAGGGTTCTATTTATACTGAAAGAAGAGGTTGAGTGTCTTTTGGGTGAGTGGATGTGTTCCTTGGGCTGGATCGATCTAGATCATCCATTCTGAAGGGTTGTAACCCTTCACCAAGCCCACTTCAATCTCATCCATCAGATCTGAGGAGTTGTGACCCTCAGATCCCGCCTATTGTCATCGGCCATCAGATCTGGATCCATTGATTCGATGCTTCAGATCAAGTCTCATCCCAAGCCGTCAGATCGTTACTCTTTGCGATCCAACGCTCTAGATCGCATCACAAGCGATCCATCATACCTATTTGATCAACGTTGATCAACGGTAGCCATCCATTTCCTAAGTCAACTGTCCAGTTATCTCCCTTTGCCCACGAGGATGCTGCATAGGTACTGCCACGTCAGGTACGAGCCTGACACGTCACCCGAGTACCACGTACGTGCGAAGTGCAAAGTGCGCCTACAAAGCGCCCATTACGCACGTGCGCACGTGGCGGGCTCACAGGTGCGAGCACCTGCTCGCCCTGGGCTAAGGGAGCACCTGTCCTTTTATTTTTGTGTTAACTCCATTAACACATCTTCATTAATAAGTAGAGAACACACATCGAGAATTTCCGATGTGGGACTATTCTCCCATGCACTTTATTAATGAATAATAAATGTTATTTTGGGCCGATTTTAAACATTAATTTCTCATTCACCCTTAATCGATTTTGAGCAAATTAATAGTCTAAATCTATCTACGCGAATCGTAGATTTCAATTTTGAAGTCAATTACGACTTTCAACAATTGATGGCTTCCTTCCTTAAAATCGTTTTGGTCCATTTAAGGTCCCAATATCCAACAATAATTAATGAATGAGCTTGGTTTCAAGTTAAATCAAGATATTTAAGCATATTCAATCAAGTAGTCAAGTCAATTTGGTAGTCAATTGTATATATTCTAGCCATGAATAGAAGGGTTCTAATTCAGCTTGAATCAAGTAAAAGGGAATTTAGTCGACTGAAGTGATTTGAGTAGATTGGATAATAGACCACTCCCTATTTGAATTAAGTTGACTAAAAAGTTCTTGATTTTATTTGGAAAAGTATTTGTTAGAGGTTAAGATTCATGACCTTAGTACTCTGAGTCAGGTTGAGTTAACTAACTTTGACTTTAGTTAACTAAATTTGGTTTGAGTTGACTGTGGACATAATTGAGTTGAGTCAACTAATAGGTATTGATTCAATTATGTTAGGATCGAGTGATGACAGTATACCAAATAATTAGAAGGGGCAATCAACACTTGTTTGCTATACTTGTGCTAATTACCCAATATTTATTAAAGCCTTGAAGAATTTTCTATCTTTATGGTCTCCTCTTTTCTTGACAATAACTTAACTTTGCAATAGAATGGTTACAAATAACATTATCTCATCTAGAATGGACCCAAATTGCTCCTATATGAATAATATACAACTAAAAAAACTATATGGAACCAAAGAAGGAATAAAAATACAATACATGAAATTTAACGATAGTGTAGATCAAAAAATCAAGAGGGAAGATTTATTTTAGTAGAAATCATTTGGGTTTGGAAGACAAGTATGCTGGCTGAGCTTCTGATTTTCTTTTTTTTAAAAAAAAAAAAATCAATGTCCTGATTTCACTTGACTAATTTTTAAAATAGATGATATTTTTTTTAATTAGGATTGTAAATGAACCAAGTGTCTGTAAATAAATTTGGTGTTCGGGTTGGTAAGAATTTATTTATGTCCGTTTAATATACACAAGATTACTTAAACAAATGAGCTTGAACAGTTCGTTAAACTAAACAAACAAGCTTGAACATATATATGTTCAGCTCGTTGACGTTCGTGAATAACGTTCGTAAATAATGTTCACGAACCATATTCATTAATAAAATTTTTTTCAATCCATTAAATAAATAATAAAATAAAATAAAATAAACAAATAAATTTAAATTATTAAGTTCAATAACCAATTTAACAACTAAAATTTTTAAACAATAAAAAAAGTTTGAATTGAGAGCTCGATAACAACTAAACGAACCAAGCTCAAGCCAAATTTGAATTGAGAGCTCGATAACATCTAAACAAATCAAGCTTAAGTCAAATTTCAAACAAGCTCAAGCTTATAAAAAATAAACCAAGTCAAACTTGAACAATCGTTTCAAAATCTTGATTCATTTTAAGCTCGGCTCGATTACTTTATCAAACAAACTTGAACAATTAAAATCTCAACTCAACTCAGCTCATTTATCACCCTACTCTTAGTTATCGCCTATCAAGTAAATTTAAAGCACAAATTTATGAGCATTCGGAAGTTAACCTATAAAATATTCATTTCACTTGAGATTCAATTGCTGCTTTGAGTTTTTTACCGCAACACTATACCCATGGAACAACTTCCGCATCATTTTTTCGTTGAACAGGTAAAGGTGCAATAATTTAGGTAAGTTTTGTATGACAAAATTGCTAAAATACACTAATAGAATATCTTTTTTCATAATAAATCAAGCAAGAGTTTTCAATAAAAAAAAAAAACCGATCATACTAGACTAATTGAGATAACTTTACTTTAAGGATAATTTTTTTCACTAATTTTTCGAGAACCGCCTAAGGTTCCAATTAAAAAAATAAAATAATTTTTCATTATTTCAGTTGAAATAATGAGTTTCCCATATAGGATAGGAAAACTCATTATTTCAACTAGTCTTCGTGTTTTTCGAATGAATATCTTAGTTATTGAGAGGGTTGCCCAAAAGCAATAGGATCATCTTCATGGCCCATCTATACTTCTCGAAGTTATCCTAATGAATAATGAATAATGAAAAAAATTTATTGGGCAGACAGTCACATGTAGGATTAATACCTCGATTATTAAAAATAAAAAGAATTTAAACTTTTGCCTCTTATATATTTAATAAAAAGAATCTCAATAAATTAGTAAACAAAGTAAAGTGTTCATTGAAATCCAATAGCAATCCCTCACGTACTTCTACCAATCAAATTTTGCCACGTCATCTAATTATCGGAGGAAGGAGTAACCCCGCCTCGGCAAATAAATAACGATGCCATTCATTTTCTTCCCCCGACGCGGAGCTTCGAATCTCTCTCCCTCCGAGCAAAGCAAGGCACAGCGGAGCCGACATGAACAGATTCAAATAGAGGACGAGGGGTCTGTTAGGGTTCCCTTTCGATGGGGGCTTCCCCATCCCTCCGCTTCCTTCTCCTTTGGATCGCCATCGCCGCGGCCGCCGACGAGCTCTACTGCGACAGCTGGAGGCTCTCGGTGGAGACCAACAACGCCGGGTCCTGGCGCACCGTCCCTCCTCCGTGCCGCGGGTTCGTCGAAGAGTATATGAGCGGCGAGCGGTACGCATCCGATTCTAACGTTGTGGCCCTCGAATCTCTGGCGTTCGCCAAGAGCGTCCAGATCACCGACGACGGGAAGGACGCCTGGATCTTCGACGTCGACGAGACGCTTCTCTCGAATATCCCTTATTATGCGTCCACCGGATACGGGTATGCCCTTTGAATTTTCTGGTTCCAGTATGATAAAAAAAAACAAATAATAACAATAATAATAGAATATTGCATTATATTTAATTGTTGGGCAGTTGTATGTCGTCAATTAGTCACAATGGAGAAATAATGTTGAGAAGATGCATTCTGAAATAATGTTATTAGGATGTTAATTCCTACCAGTTTCTAGTTTAAGCTCGCCCAGTAGATGTATGTGAAAACTATCAAAGAGATGGAAATAAAGAGCAAGTTTTGTCAATGCAAATAGATTTTGATTGGATAATCTAACTGGTTAAACTAATAACCCTAGTAAATGATGATTTTAGAAACCTGGATTAATAAAATTCTTAGAATACTCTGCTCACAACAAAAAATTGGTAAAAATACTTCAAAGTAGGAAAAAAAATCAAATCTTTTCATATCTAAGAAAGCTGATACTCAAATAATAAAAAAATCTTTAAAGCATTAGTTTTGTCGTTAAGAGTTTCCTGTATGTAGTAAATTGTGGTGTAGCACAAGCTAACTGCAGGTGCTGCCTGCTCTCTAGTGTTTCTATGCAATTTGAGCCGAAGCCTTTTCAGAGAAAGGGAGAGATTATTTATTTTTGCTCCAATTTCTATCAAACCACTCCACCACCCTTGTTCCTTACACTGGTCTTTTGAAGTAGCAAAAAATGACCTTAATTTGTTGATACCTTTTTGTTGCCACGGAGAATTTTGAGATGCTTTCCAAATGATGAACAACATACAACATGAGAGAGGAGGCTCTTAGGGAGTGTAGATGAGAAAAGAAGAGTAAGAGGGGATGGTGGCTGGAATAGATTGAGAGATGGAAGTAAAGTTGAGCAAGAAGGAGAAAGGGAATTGGATGCTAGTTACTCGAATAAGATTAGCAGAAATGCAGAATAGAAGATAAACATGAGAATAGAATTCAGAAGAAAGGAAATTGGCGGCTGCTTTAAAGAGTTTAGGTTTGGACAGGAGATCTCATGGAACATGAAGGAGAACCAAGCTTGTACAGGCTTGTCAAACCAGCTGAATGGTCAATCATTTGGTTCAACAATCTTCTTCTTCTTCTTGTTCTTTTTTTGAATCATTGGTTTAGACTCGAGCTTATTAGTAATTTATTCTTGAACAGTTTGATGATTTTTTTTAAAATTATTTATAGCATCTTTTTAATGTTATTGAGCTTCTACAACTTGTCTAGATTATTTGTATTTGTAGTTTTCAAAGGAAATAGACTAATCTATGTCATCAGATAAGAAAAGATGAAATTGAAGTGGTACTATACTTTCTTTTATCATTTAAGGGAAAATATTATTACCTATGTGATTAATTTTGAACTAAGAGAATAAAAAAAAAATCCAAACTGAATTGGTGTTACTATAAACCTAATCACCTAGTTATTTTGTCCTATTTCCTCACTAGTCTTTGCTACCATTTGCCCTCGTTCTTTTCAATGTGATTTCTAACTCTAAAATCTTCATCTGTATCACATAGATTCAATTATAAATGATAATTTGCACACTAATAGCTATAAATTGTCTGTTGGTAGCACAGATTTAGTTATAACTGATAATTTGAGGGATTAATTTGAATCAAAGAAGAATCTACTATCATGCCAATGCTACCTGAACTTGATCATTTCACATATTTATTCTGAAACTTAGAGTGTGTTTCGCTTCATCTTGCTTCTATTATGTTTGCATTCATTCTGTTTCTTGTTTGACATTTTGGAAGATCAAAGCTCTTCAATGTGACTTCATTCAATGAATGGGTTAATTTGGCAAGTGCACCAGCTTTACCAGCCAGTTTAAGGCTGTATGAAGACCTCTTGATCCTTGGATTTCAAATGATTCTCCTTACTGGGCGAACTGAATCTCAAAGGAAAATCACAGAAGACAATCTATTGTTAACAGGATACGGGTATTGGAAACGCCTCATATTGAGGTACATTGCCTTATTTGTTGGCTTCTGTAAAGTAGAATTCTATGTTGCATCTAATATGATTATGTTACACCACAACTAGAAAAATTAGGGAACTTGGATGTAGGTTTGTTTCTATCAAAATATTTTCATTTGATCGATAATAATTAAAACACATGAAAGCTAGAAGTATTACCTTCTTTAGAATGCAGAGAGGTTCAACACTCAGTAAGACATGGTTGTTGCCAAAATACATTTGAACTTAATTTATAAAATTTTCTTCATCTGAAGTACTGTATACTTATCTGATATGAAGTTGTTTGGTTCAATATCTACATGTATCACTGAGTGTTATTTACAGAAACAGGAAAGCTGTAAAAGAGTCTGCATTGATCATGAAATTAGTTCTGTTTATACATTACTTTTAACCTTGTGTTCTTTCGGTGTAGGTAGATATCAAACACCGGAAGAATGTGAATGTAGCGATTTGATAGTTTGCACATGAAACCATTTAAATTGGTGGAAAATTGAGATCATCATCCAGCCCTATTTCACCCAACTTTTAGGTGGTCAGTTACACGAATCTTGTTCGTCTATATGTCTATGCAAGACTATTTAAGATTTATATTCATAGGTTTAGACAATTTTGCAAGACTATACGATTCATGTTCATTGGTTTAGACAATTTTGATGCTAGCTGTCTGGGTTAAATATAATTCTCCAGGTGTAGGATCCACACCTACAATTTTATGAGAATTGGAATATCCTATTTGTTCAAATTGGGCAAACAAGTTGATTTGATGTATCACAATTTGTTTCCTGCAGTTATCGATAGAACTTGGTGTGGAAATAACTTAATATTGACATTATGATGATAGTACACTTCATAGAAGTGGTAACATTGTTGATAAAAGAGAAAAAAACACAAGCATAAATGACATACAATATATGGTGGCAAAAGGTGATTCGTTCATCCCAACGTCTTTGCCAGTCCGTCCCTAAGCCAACATGAATGAGGTAAATCACTGGTGACTATTAGCCTTGGGCAGTTGAATAGTGCATGGGGAGGGTAGACACCTGGCTACTAGTCGAGATTTGACCTCCAGACCTCATGATGGCAACACCACCTGCGCTAACCAACTATCCATTCTGGGGGGATACATATTCGATATATGCTAATGTAGAATGTTATCACAGTGAGAAAGATATTATTATTTGATATATTCCTTTAAATTCCCCTCGATCTGAAGGTATTGCAAGAGTTTGTTAGTCTACATGAAACCTTGTGCAATTATAGATTATTGAAGGAAGTCAGACCTTATATATAGTTTAGACAATGATGTATACAAATTTCAATATGAGGAGAGATTTGTAAAACATTAAGCAAACACAGATTCTAGATCACAAATTGAATGCCATAATTTTTAGATTACCAATTTATGCCTCAAGGATGATTTGCACTATCTTCATAAATCTATTGCAATATAAGCGTTCCAAACTATTGCCTCATGTCAGATAGATATTGCTCTTAGCTTAAGATAGTTTGTGAATTTCCATGGGACGACAAAATGACTATAATGTCGTTGATATGAAAAAAATACTTTTAATTTGAGGAGCAATTTTTATTAGTATATGTAAAACATGGGATTTATGGTGGAGCTTAGGAACTAAGCATCTGGTTTTTTTGTTAGAAAATTGAGTGGATAGATAATAGAAATTAAGATGTTTTGCATCCTTTCTATTGTTCACTCGAACATATTCTTAGAGATGATAGAAAACTAGAGGATAAGAGATTCCCCTCGTCTACCTTTTGAATTCTTAGAGATGATAGAAAATCAAATGCTTCTTACTCACCAAGGGTATATCTTGGCGAGTAAGAAGTAAAAATACCCATCCACAACTCTAAAATGATAGTCGACCTCAAGATGGTCGAACTCATGAGAATCGAACCTCATCCTTAAGCCCCAACACTACACTCATGAGTGCCAAACGTGTGGCTTGGTGGGCAAGAAATACAAAATGGTCATGGTGCTCTCTTTCTCAGGGCGCGGTGATATCTTTCTTAGGCCACTCTTAAGGCCTACTTGGATGAAATAAATTAGTATGAGTGAATCAATAAAGAAGCCAAGCATAGAGAGCAATAAGCACTAAGCACTTCAGTGTCAACAACAATTTTAGAAGAAGCTGTCAATGCTTAGGAGATGACACAACTAGAAGGAATGACACTAATACAACTAAGAAAGGGGAGGAAAATAAAGACTTTTTGAATGGTAAATGGAAAACAGTTAGGGAAGTGGATGAGGGGAGGGTATGCTGTCAATTAAACTAGTGGCTTTCGTCCGGTGCTGGCTAGTCAAATCTCTCTCAACGACGCTCGCCGAGAGGCAGCTCACACAGTGGTTGCCTCGTGCAACCGCAACCAACCTTATACACGGTCTCCGGCAACTTCATCACGGTGCAAGCTTCTATCATATTTTTTTTCTTCCTCTTTTCCTTTTTTTTTTCTCTTCCTTTACCTTGGATATTTTTTAACACTTTGAATTTCTTTCCTTCCTCAATCCACAACTCAGTGAAACAGAGCATTAATAAGTTGATGCAAAAAAATCCTAATTCTAAAATTGGATTGGCATTGATAATATGGCAAACTAAGGGATATGAGGTTGTATTGATATTATTTGAGAATAGAACTACCACATCTATCTTATATGCAGAATTTAACTACCTAAATGCTAAATGTCAATCTCCTATCCTCCAGTCAAAAGCCAGCTTCTTGGTGAATTAATCTTTGCTCATTGCACTGTTCGTTGGAACAAATTAAGTCAATCAATCCTAGGTTCTTGCCACATCTTTTCATGCACAATTTGTTTGATTGATATAAAAATAACGTCGAGAACAGGGAAGCGTTGGATTTGGGCAAGCCTGCAGTGAAGTTTAAGTCGGAACGGAGGGCGGAATTGGAAGGCGAAGGGTTGAGGATTCATGGCAACTCCGGGGATCAATGGAGCGACCTGTTGGGCTCCACAATGGCCAGGCGATCTTTTAAACTCCCAAATCCCATGTATTATATTGGTTGAACAAACGAATTCACATCAATACAAATTGGCTAATCTTATGTACATATGCAACGTTGTGTTTATTGCTAAGATAAACTAGTGTCTAGTCCTTTCCTGGTTTGTTCATAATTTTAAAATAATGAATATATGTATTTATATAGAATATTTTTAATTTTAAAGTTGTGATATCTTTCCAAAGAACAATTTTGGCTTTGAAAATGAAGAGAGATTTTCATGATGCTGATACGAGGGACATGAATCATGATTCGAATCTTTAGTATGTGTATATTATGATGCTTCCTTAATCTTGGGATACTTGTAGCAATTGAATGAGAGAAAGAGATTAATTGAATAATTAAGAGTTAATTATATGAGTTGATAATTTACTGAACATTAATTTCTTTAAAGTGATTCATAAGAGTTTAATTAAAATATAATTGAACATTAATTTAATTTTTAAAATAAATTATAAAGGTCTAATTAAAGCTGCTAATTCATTTTTTTCAAAGTTGAATAGAGAAATAAATTTTAAAAAAAATACTTTTGATAATAAATAATTTAAAGAAAAAGTTATAATTTTTTTAAAGGTTTAAAAGTAATTTTAAATTTCTCAAACATAAAAAAAAATGATTGGTCTAAGAATCAAATAAATAAAGAGGTTTAGTTGATACGCAGTCAGTTGCCACTTATTCTTGTCATGGCAGCTCGTCTCTCCCTCTATCAATTAGCTTCACGTTTGATTAATACTAACACCTCTGACTCTATGGCACAAAAAAATCGCTATAACTCTCGGGGCAATGGTACAGTAACAAGATGTCTTCTAAGATTTTAGACATCTAAAAATTAAATTTCAATTTGGGCAAATTAATAGATAAATTTTTTTTAATGGACGATTGATCTAAGAATAATGGGTTGATGGACCGCTTATTACATACACTTTTCAATTTAACCTGATAATTGATGAAAAAAAATTATAAAATTAAATCAATCACTCTTAAAATTAATCTACGTAAACTAAATTCTTAAAATTAATCTACATAAACTAAATTCTGACTTCCCTTTCACATTGCCACAGTTGTTCAAAAGAAAACTTTTGATCAGCTTAATAGTACGTCCAATCTTGTTTTGAGTTTTGCCCAACCTGTTTGATTAATTGTTTATGTAAGTTTTTTTTCTATTTTGGAAGTTCATTTGTATTTTTTTAATAATATGTCAAAGTTTTGCCAGATTAATACAACAACAATCAAATCTTATTCCACTAGATAGGATCGGTTATATGAATTCTTTTAAATTATTGAACTCTATCTTCTAATATATCATCATCTATACATAAATAAATTTTATTAACTAAGTTTTTTTTATCTTCCTTTTTTTTCGTTTGATATGTGTGTTTCTCATAATTTTGCATCGCCTAACTGGAACATTTATTGATCGTCTAAGTACATGCGCGTATCCTCTTAAACGAGTCTCTCGAAATTTTCCTTTAATAGATACAACTCCGACTTTCTCTTTAATGCTCTTATTTCTTATTATATCCATCCTCGTATGTTCACACATCCACGTTAACATCCTTATCTCTGCAACTCGTATCTTTTGCTCATGTACTTGAATTATAGTCCAATATCTAACTCCATATAACATAGCAGATCTAAATATAATTTTGTAAAACTGTAACGACCCGGCCCTTTGGCCTCTTGGGCGATCCTTGTGGCGGCCCAGCTGGCGGCCCTTATGTCGTCGGCCCATTTGGCGACCTCTCATGTCGTCGACCGACAACCCTTGGCCGTGCCGTTACTCACTAGGACTTTCCACCCCTGGCAGTGGATTTTTGCCTCCCCCAGGATTCGAACTCTAAACCTCCAGGCTTAAGTATTAGAGTTTATGAATCCTGGTAACCAAGTGAGATGATGTAACGACCCGACCCATTTGGCGGCCCATTTGGCGACGCTCGGGCCGTTGACCGTCGGTCATGTCGTTACTCACTAGGACTTTCCACCCCTGGCCAGTGGATTTTTGCCTCCCCTAGGATTCGAACTCTAAACCTTCAGGCTTAAGTATTAGAGTTTATGAATCCTGGTAACCAAGTGAGAGGTCGCCAAATGGGCCGACGACATAAGGGTCGCCAGTTGGGCCGCCACAAGGGTCACCCAAGAGGCCAAAGGGCCGGGTCGTTACAATAAAAAGACGCCTTTTATTGTAACAACCCGACCCTCTTGGCCCATTTGGCGGCCATTTGGCGACCCTCGGGTCGTTGACCGTCGGTCCTTATGTCGTCGGCCCATTTGGCGACCTCTCATGTCGTCGACCAACGACCCTTGGCTGTGCCGTTACTCACTAGGACTTTCCACCCCTGGCAGTAGATTTTTGCCTCCCCCAGGATTCGAACTCTAAACCTCCAGGCTTAAGTATTAGAGTTTATGAATCCTGGTAACCAAGTGAGATGATGTAACGACCCGACCCATTTGGCGACCCTCGGGCCGTCGACCATCGACCGTCGACCGTCAGTCGTGCCGTTACTCACTAGGACTTTCCACCCCTGGCCAGTGGATTTTTGCCTCCCCCAAGATTCGAACTCTAAACCTCCAGGCTTAAGATCACACTTGGACGTTCCTTGTTGTACCTGTATCCTGCACACTCACAATGCATATCAAATACAACAATAAACCTAACTTAAACTTTTGCCCAAACATCAAAACTTAGGGTACCCAGATTGCTCCAACAATCTCCCTCTTTTTTATGTTTGGCAACCCGTTTAAGTTAGGGAAACAATATAGCAATAATAATGCAAATAAATATACAATCTACACATGCATAAATCATGGAACCTAATCCTAGGCTCCCCCTTCACCTAAGCTCCCCCTTGAGCTAGGATTTCTTACAAAGATAAACTTCTTCCCCTTTGCTAATAAATGAGCAATCGCTCCCCCTTCACCTAAGCTCCCCCTTGAGCTAGGATTTCTTGCAAAGGTATGTAGGTTTCCCACTTAAACCTAAATTTCTCCTCCTTTGTCATACATCAAAAAGAGCTCCAACAATATCCTAATTATTGGACACTTTGACCTCTAATGTGGCAATAAAGGCGAAATCGCTCGCCCCCAGCGCCCCCGTCGCACCCGACCCAAGGCCATCACGAGGGAGGTAAATCATAGCATCCTGAGCGAGCATGTGGCAGGTGGGGTGAGTTGCACAGGGACCGGGGATTTACACCCCGACTACCCCGAGTTTCAACCCCGCGACTTCATGTGGCAAGCATCCCACCACATACCAACTCGGATGACCTATGGGGTCGACACTTTGACCTCTAATGACCATAGACATCATGTATTAATCTCCCATAAGATTACATGCATCTTCACCACTCTTTTGGTCATTTTCTAATGCTGAAAAACATTTTCAGACCGTATCAGTCGACTGCTATAAGTACCAGTCGACTGACATCATCAAAACGAGCTTACAAAGACATTCTGTGCTCATGAACAGTGCTACCAGTCGACTGGCCTTGTCAAAATGAGCTTACAGAGGTCCTCTGTGCTGAAAATTACTGTTACCAGTCGACTGGTAACTGTACCGGTCGACTGGTACTCTTATTGGGCAAAAATCAGCCTTTTTTACCCACTTTCATAAATATGCCAAAAATTCCACAGACATCCAAAAAATCCCAAATTTTGTGGAGAGATCTATTTTATCCATGTCTACCTGGAAAAAATATATATAAAAATATATTTATCACAGATTTCAAGATTGACACAAAATTCAAAACTAGCTAAATGATGCAATTGAACCTTAACCTAAAGTCCTAGTTTTGACTTCCTCTTGATGTATCTGCCCATACTAAACCATAATGCATTCCTAGCATTAGTTTATATGACATCTATACATCAAAAACTAATTTTCATGCAATATGAACCCAATTCACATTTCAATGCATGAAATAATTCCAATTGTGTCAACCCACTATGTTAGAGACTTAAGTCCGTCTCCTAACCACTTGGTACATTTGATAACCCATCTACCATGGGTTCCAAAGGCTCTTCCTAACCTTAACAATCTTAACCTTAGTCACCTCCCTTGGTGACTCATCCACTATGGTTAGGCCACTTCGGTGCATCTCGGGTGACACTTGGCCTACAAAACTCACCTTCTTAACCTTAGACACATTGTCTTTGGTTAATTTCTTCTTGTCCTTAACCTTGGGCATCTCATCCTTGCCATAATTATATGCCACCCTAGAATATTCTTTCTTATTGATCTTGGATGACCCTCCCTTGTCCTTGGTCACACCTCCCTTACCAATGTCATGTGCTACCTTAGCACTTGACCTCCTTTTGATCTTGGAGGGGCCTAAATTGATATTTTTGGATTTTTGACCACCCAAACACATGTCAAGTCCTCTAGGTCCAATAATGAATCTATCTAAGACTTTCTCCATTTCTTCAAGCCTTACCTTTAAGGCTTGATTTTCCAATTCTAGGGTTATGACCCTAAAGTCAACATGTCCACCTTGAACATCCCTAGACCTACTCACCTTCCTAGGCATATGTCTCCCTTTCTTGGGATTAATGCTTAGGTTTTCACCTACTTTCCTTCCCTTTGGTAAAGTGGTTTGGGTCTTATTAGGTCTACTCTTACTAGATTTAGCATGAATAGGTCTCCTAGGGTTATCTCCTACATTAATCCTATTCCTATCATTATATCTAAAACCATAAATATGCATGGGAAAATAATTTATATTATTTCTAACATGTATGGAGGAATTTGAATTTGAACTTGAATTAAAGTTAGGGTTTACCTCCCTTACCCTTGAAGCTCTCTTCTTCTCCCACTTCCTTAAGTGCGTCAATTTCTTGAGCTCTCCTCTCCTTGGGCACTTTGTGTGGTAGTGTCCCCACTCACCACACGTGAAACACCTAATGTGCTTCTTCTCCTTCCTACAACTCACATTAGTTAAATCAACCTTGTTGAGTTTATGCTTTGCCTCCCTTACCTTTTGGAGCATTGGACACCTACTCTTGTAGTGTGCCATCTTACCACACTCAAAGAATTTGATGTGGTCCTTTGTGCTCTTCTTGGTAGTTAAAGTTGAGGGTTGAGCTTCCACGACCTCCTCTTCCTCGGATTTCTCTTCTTCCTCTTCACTTGAAGATGTGGATGATTCCACTTCTTCCTCCCTTGAAGAGGTGGATGATACCTCCTCTTCCTTCTCTTTCGCTTCCTCCTCTTCCTTTTCCTCCTAAATGTTGACCTCTTGTCAACATCGGATTAGTCCTTCTCTTCTTGGACCAATGAGCCCTTCTCCTTGGGCTCTTCCACTCCTTAGATTTTTGTAGGGTTTTCATGATAGGCAATGATCTTTTTCCAAAGATCACTTGCATTTGTGGTTTCACCTACACTCAACAAAATATTAGAAGGTAGTAAATTATGCAAAATTGTTGTTACCTCCTTGTCCGCCTCCGATTGCTCTCGTTGCTCTTCGATCCAATGCCGAGGTCGGAGACGTTTACCCTTCTTGTCTGTAGGAGCTTCAAATGGGTCACTCAAGGCAACCCATTGGTTCCAATCCATTTGGAACCATGTCTCCAACCGCTTCCTCCAATAATTGAAGTTTTCTTTGTCGTACGGAGGTGGAATTTGGATATCTCATCCGAGCGATCCTTCGGACTCCATCTTCTTCTTCCTCTAGCTTCTTGCTCTCTTGGCGGTTAGTCTGTAGAAGAGCGACCTCGCTTTGATATCACTTGTTGGGACCTTGATGTTCGCTAGAGGGGGGGTGAATAGCGTCTCACCCAAATCGTCGCTTCCTACGCTTGTTAGTGCACAGCGGAAACAAAAATACTAACAAACAAAAGCAAAACTAACCCTAGAAAATAATAAACAAGAAACAAACCCAATAACACGTTGTTTAACGTGGTTCGGAGATGAAGCTCCTACTCCACGACTGTCCATAAGGTGGACGATCCCGATCCGTCGGTGGATGACTCCCCGGAAAACCTCCGGCTAGCTCGTGTAGCTCCTTGTGGGTGGAGAAACCTCGCCACAAAATCTCACCAAGGACTCTTGAGAAGTTAGGGCACTGGTAGACTACTAATAGGATTAACCACCTCTATTTCGTCAACTTTAACCAAGCTTCCAATGCTTAGTTATATAGGCCACAAGTTAGAAAACTCCGCCTACCGGTCGACTGCCAAAACATGCAGTCAACTGCCCTTCGTGGAAATTCGACCGCTGCAACCCAACGGCTCGATACCAACTCTCTGTTCGCTCCTAGTCGACTGCTACAGTACTGTTACAGTAAACCCTAATTCTAGGATTTTACCCCGAGTACATTCACTCAGCTCTCGTTCTCGCCCGACCAACCTAGACCTAGCCTTCTAGCCTCCTTCATCAGCCTTGCGTCCCTCGGATGCCTCCCCATCCTTCACGTCTTGCCTTCTGGAGCTTCCATCGACCTTGTCATTGTTGTCGGGTCTTCCTTTGCCAAGAGATCGCGCCTCCCGGACTTCATCCATTGCCAAGTCACACTTGGACTTACGTTGCCAAGACTACATGCTTGGACTTACACCGCCAAGACTCATTCTTGGACTTTCTTCCTTTGCCAAGATCACACTTGGGCTTTCCTTGTTATGCTTGTATCCTGCACACTCACAATGCATATCAAATACAACATTAAACCTAACTTAAACATTTGCCCAAACATCAAAACTTAGGGTACCCAGATTGCTCCAACATATATATGTATATATGTATGTATATGCGCATACACATGATGTATTCGTATTGAGTGAATTGTGGACCGTTCATCTTATATATTCATATATATTTCCATGATGTACTTCGTTTTGGATGGATTGTGGGTTATTCATCCCTATACACGATGCATCTTTTATTAGGTAGATTGTGGATTGTTTGCCATATGTATATTTGTGGATTTATTGATGAATTAAATCAAAAATACTAATAAGTGAATAAAAGAGAAAATATGATAAATGATGAATTAGTCAAAGAGCTGAGTCAAGAGGAATTTATGATAAAAGATTAGTGTCTTAAACTGGGCTAAAGCCTAAAACAACGATCTTGATTACTTTCTGTTCCTTGGTTCTGTTATGAGTTTTTTTTTATATATCATACAGTTCTCTCTTATATCCACTTTGTATTTCATGCTCACTTTTGGAATTCTTGACCTCCAAATTGTTTGCTAAGATGTGTGTATATAGTACTAATGGAGTTTCTTTAGAGGTATGCAATTAGTTTGTTTGGTTAACATTGTATATATCTCTACTTTGACATTATAGCAATCCACATGCAGCAAGCAAAGCTAGTTTCGCAGAAAACCTAGCTCGTGCGAAGCATAACAACATTACCATGCTCTGAGACCCTATTAGAGCCTTCACTAGAGGTGCCTTAGGCCATATTTGTCTAAATCTTTGTCATGGGCACTCCTTTGAAGATTTTATTAATAATGTAGTTATGTCAGAGCAATCATAACCCAAATGCCACTTATCAAGAGCCAAATGCTTAGCCCCTGTAGGACTTGTGACAAATCTATTTGCGAAGGACAGCCTTCACTTAAGAATTTAACTTCTATAAGACAAACATTACAACCTAGGAGATGGTTTGGACTGAAGCCAGGTTTACACAATACAAAAGATGTTTGACCAAATGACCTAGTTGGTTATAATAATTGACAAGCAGGTGCAATAATCAAATATGAGAAAGTTATTTTCCCTATAATATATCTAAAAATCATCCTACATTGTTTCAAGTTGAGCGTTTTACGGAGCCAATTTAGATAACACATTTCTTTGTCCGCACAACCATCAAAATGAGGCCAATTTCTTGAGCATGCATCCTAGATTTACGGCGACAGATGGATTCATATTTACAAGAAAAGAAAATTACATATTTACAAGATAGGAGACCATATTCGATACAAACACGACATAACATCACACTAACCTGTGCAAGGGGCTACAAATTTACAGAGCGTCTTAACTTTAAATTGCTCTTCAGTAAGCGGATCTACCTTTTTTAAATTGCTCTTCAGTAAGCACAATAAGGAAGACAATGGAAGATAACTAAGAAGTTTTCTTAGATGTAGAATAGAGATGCAACACTAGAAGCCATAGCCTTGAGGTGCATAGCCAAATTCCAACAAATTTGGAGCCGCCGCCCCCGTGGGGGCGTCGGCGGTGACAAAGACACCGGCGTTGACCGCCACGTTCGACGGCTGCAAAGCCTCGAAGGCCAGTTGCTCCGCCCTGCCCGCCGCCTCCGCCCGCACCCACTCCAGCGCTCTCTGCAGCAGGCCGAGCTCCGGCATCCCGAGCGCCTCGACGTCGGCGTCCAGCAGGTCCGCCACGGTGCCCCACGGCCGGAAAATCGCCGCCTCGAGCGCCGCCTTCCTCCTCCTCTCCGCCTCGAGCCGCTCCGCGAGCTGCGACTCCTGCCGGCCGAGCGCCTGAAGCAGGGCACCAGCGAGGGGGTGGTGCCGAGGGGGAGCAGGCCAGGAGGAGAAGAAGCGGGCGAGCACGGAGTCGACGGAGGGGTGGCCGAAGGAGAAGGGCTTGCCGGTGGGGGAGAAGGCGAGGACGGCGATCTCGGCGCCGCAGAGGACGGAGAGCTCGGCCGCCTTCTTGAACAAGCCGGCGCGGCGCTTGGAGAAGCACACCTTCCGCGCAGCCGCATTCTCGATCGCCTCCATCGCGATCCTTTGACGGCCTCTGCTCGTCTTCGTCATCGCCACTCCCAAATTCTCTTTCCTTCAAGAACAAGCCATCCCGAGACAAGTTAGTTATATATATAGTATTCAAACTCCGATTGAGATCTGAATTGGATTGCAAATTCTAAGTTAGTTATATATAGTATGCCAACTCCGATTGAGATCTGAATTGGATTGCAAATTCTAAGTTAGTTATATATGGTATTCAAACTCCGATTCAGATCTGAATTGGATTGCAAAATCTTCTAAATCTTAGAATGATATAATTCGGGAGGATTTTTCAAATATCCAAATATCAAACCATGGCCCAAGGATAATTTTTTTTTTTTTTAAAGAATTCAAATGCCTAGATATTTCTATCTTACATTTATCTTAAAGTGATCAATTCTACCTCATGAAAAATTTTCTATCAACCTAAATTTTTCCATCCATCGTCGAGTAAATTTGGAAAGTACAGTTGAACTACAAGGGAATGTCCAATTTTCTTTTCTTTATTATTATTATTATTATTATTATTATTATTATTAGGTATTCAAATTTTACAATCCGATTAATTCTTGACTAGATAGTCCAATCCCACATTCGATCCACCAAACAAATTTAAAAACCTAGTAAAACCAGAAAATACGATGGCTCACCGTAATTTTACTAGTAGTTCAATCTTGATAGGAATATCCAATTTATGAATTGAATCTTGATTATTTGGGAAATATCATCTAAAATTGTAATTAGAAGTTAATTATATTAATCTTATTCAAATTTGGAATTATTATTTTTGTTGTATTGGATACATCACTTCATTAATACAATGATAAAAAAAACAGCGAGAGACTATTAATAACAAGGAAGAAAATGTTAACTCATAGAATAAAAAATAGGCATTTGAATGTGACAACTTATATGAATATAACACTTTTTTTTATTGATATTTCCAACAAGAAAAATGCATCTCATCAAAGTAAAGTGGGCTTGTTTTGCACATTGAATGTAGTAAATCAAATAAATTAGAATTTTACTCTAAGGGCATCGACAACACTAACCTATTATAATATCCATCATCTTATTAAAAAGCATAGAGTCCATTGCTACATACTCATTATAACAATATATTTTTTTCACCCACATTCCTTTTAACATTAACACTTATTATTTATGGGTCCCAAAGTCTACTCAATCATCTTAAAATTAATATATATTAAATAAAATAATTTAAATAGATTTTAAAATATTTAAATTATTATTATTTTTTAATAATAATCTTATTTTTTAAAAAACTAATTTTACTATTTTAAAAAATTAATATTGAATTTTTTTTAATATATTTTTTACCATTTAACAAAAAAAGAAAAAAGAAAAAAAAAAACAGAGAACGTTCATCCCTCTTAACACTCCCCTCTCTTTCTCTATAATGTCCACTCATATTGGAGAGACGGTGTAAAATGAACATTAAAGCATCACCTTCGAAGCTCCCACCGGTGATGTGGCTTGAGAGAGGAACCTCCCTCCCATAGCGACGAAGCAGCCCTATAAATGTGAAGCCTCTCCGTCATTATCTTTTTTTTAATTATTTTTTAAAATATTTATTATAAAAAAATAATACACACCGAATAATGTCTAGAGTTTTATTGTTTCAGTGTTCAATTTTTTTTAGTTTTTCTTTAAAAAAATATTAAAATATTAAAATATTTAAAAAGCAAGTGCTAGTGAAAGTTTTAATGAACGTTGAATTTGAACCGTTAACGAATATCTATTCAACGATTAATTTTTTTATTTAAAAAAATTTCTATAAATATACTTTCAATATTTCATTCTCCTTATCATTTTCTTAATTCTCTATTTCTGTCAACCATAAAAATATCTTAGAAGACTTGATGACTAAAAATCCAGATCAATCTATGCTCTATAAATTCTGGATAAATCATTTGAAGGAAGATCCAGAGGATATAGATGAACAAAGAATACTCCAGATGAGAGAGAAAAGTTGTTGTATGCAATAGAGAGAAATGAGAATTTTATAAAAAAAGGTAGATCCGCTACCTTAGCGGCCCCCTAGTGCCGGCCCCACGGATATGGGAAATGAGAATTTTATAGTTGTTACATGCAGATGAGAGAGAAAAGTTGTTACATGCAGATGAGAGAAAGATTAAAAAAATTAGGTTTTGGCCACATCAGATAGTCCACGTCGAATTTCGATCACGGTCACGCACAAAGTGTCGCTTAGCATATCATATATATATATATATATATATATATAATTTTATTTTTTATTTTATTTTGTTTTAAAGAGCTTAAATGTCTAGATATTTCTATATTTTGTTTAAAAACCAAACAAAAGTAAATTGATTCGATTGTTAGACTCAATTGATGACATCAATTGACTGATAGTTAATATCTGTCGACTGATGCTGATCATAATTGAATAGAAGCAAGTCGGATTCGCTTGTTCAATTCGACTAATTAGATCACTCGACTGATGATTATATTGTTGGAACCCTAAGGTTGTTTTGATGTGATCAAATAAGTTAAGTTAGGTCCTGTGGTGTTTTAACCTTGTGTCTAAGTGTGCAGGAGCTTAGGAGCACAAGAAGTCGAGCAAAAGACGTAGCTAGCGAGAATGACGGCACGGGGGAGAGCCGACGGGCTCGGTGCGTCTGAGAGACGAGATGCTGCAGAAAAGTACGCGGGCAGATGAGAAGGAAGTGCACGGCGTTTCCGAGGGACGAGAAGCCGGAGCTGAAGGTTGCTCGAGAAAGCCGGAAGTTGGGTTTGGGTGATTGTTTTTAATGTTATTGAGCTTCTACAGCATGTCTAGATTATTTGTATTTGTAGTTTTCATAGGAAATAGACTAATCTATGTCATCAGATAAGAAAAGATGAAATTGAAGTGGTACTATACTTTCTTTCTTTTAATTATTTAAGGGAAAATACTATTACCTATGTGATTAATTTTGAACTAAGAGACAATAAAAAAATTCCAAGTGAATTGATGTTATTATAAACCTAATCACCTAGTTATTTTGTCCTATTTCCTCACTAGTCTTTGCTACCATTTGCCCTCGTTCTTTTTAATGTGATTTCTAACTGTAAAATCTTCATCTGTATCACATAGATTCAATTATAAATGATAACTTGCACACTAATAGATATAAATCGTCTATTGGTAGCACAGATTTAGTTATAACTGATAATTTGAGGGATTAATTTGTATCAAAGAAGAATCTACTATCATGCTAATGCTACTTGAACTTGATCATTTCACATATTTCTTCTAAAACTTAAGAGTGTGCTTTGCTTCATCTTGCTTCTATTATGTTTGCATTCATTCTGTTTCTTGTTTGACATTTTGGAAGATCGAAGCTCTTCAATGTGACTTCATTCAATGAATGGGTTAATTTGGCAAGTGCTAAGGCTGTATGAAGACCTCTTGATCCTTGGATTTCAAATGATTCTCCTTACTGGGCGAACTGAATCTCAAAGGAAAATCACAGAAGACAATCTATTGTTAACAGGATACGGGTATTGGAAACTTCTTATATTGAGGTACATTGCCTTATTTGTTGGCTTCTGTAAAGTAGAATTCTATGTTGCGTCTAATATGATTTTGTTACACCACAACTAGAAAAATTAGGGAACATGGATGTAGGTTTGTTTCTATCAAAATATTTTCATTTGATCTTTAGAATGCAGAGAGGTTCAACACTCAGTAGGACATGGTGGTTGCCAAAATGCATTTGAACTTAATTTATAAAATTTTCTTCATCTGAAGTACTGTTATGCTTGTCTGATATGAAGTTTTTTGGTTCAATATCTACATGTATCACTGAGTGTTATTTACAGAAACAGAAAGCTGTAAAGGAGTCTGCATTGATTGTGAAATTAGTTCTGTTTATACATTACTTTTAACCTTGTGTTCTTTCGGTATAGGTAGATATTGAACACCGAAAGAATGTGAATGTAGCGATTTGATAGTTTGCACATGAAACCATTTAAATTGGTGGAAATTGTCAAATTGAGATCATCATCCAGCCCTATTTCACCCAACTTTTAGGTGGTCAGTTACACGAATCTTGTTCGTCTATACGTCTATGCAAGACTATTTAAGATTTATATTCATAGGTTTAGACAATTTTGCAAAACTATACTATTCATGTTCATTGGTTTAGACAATTTTGATGCTAGCTGTCTGGCTTAAATATAATTCTCCAGGTGTAGGATCCACACCTACAATTTTATGAGAATTGGAATTTCCTATTTGTTCAAATCGGGCAAACAAGTTGATTTGATGTATCACAATTTGTTTCCTGCAGTTAGATAGAACTTGGTGCGGAAATAACTTAATATTGGCATTATGATGATTGTACACTTTATAGAAGTGGTAACATTGTTGATAATAGAGAAAAAAACACAAACATAAATGACATATAAGATATATGGTGGCAAAAGGTGACTCGTTCATTCCAGCGCCTCCACCAATTCGTTCCTAGACCAACACGGAAGAGGTAAATCACTGGTGACTATTAGCCTTGAGCAGTTGAATAACGTATGGGGAGGGCAGGCACCCGGCTACTAGTCAGGATTTGACCTCCAGATCTCATGGTAGCAACATCACCTGCGTTAGCCAACTGTCCATCCCGAGGGGATACATATACGATATATGCTAATGTAGAATGTTATCATATTAAGAAGAGATTATTATTTGATATATTCCTTTAAATTCCCCTCGATCTGAAGGTATTGCAAGAGTTTGTTAGTCTACATGAAACCTTGTACAAATTATAGATTATTGAAGGAAGTCGGACCTTATATATAGTTTAGACAATGATCTATACAAATTTCAATATGAGGAGAGATTTGTAAAACATTAAGCAAACACAGATTCTAGATCACAAATTGAATGCCATAATTTTTAGATTACCAATTTATGCCTCAAGGATGATTTGCACTATCTTCATAAATCTATTGCAATATAAGCGTTCCAAACTATTGCCTCATGTCAGATAGATATTGCTCTTAGCTTAAGATAGTTTGTGAATTTTCATGGGATGACAAAATGACTATAATGTCGTTGATATGAAAAAATACTTTTAATTTGAGGAGCAATTTTTATTAGTATAATGTAAAACATGGAATTTATGGTGGAGCTTAGGAACTAAGCATCTAGTTTTTTTGTTAGAAAATTGAGTGGATAGATAATAGAAATTAAGATGTTTTGCATCTTTTCTATTGTTCACTCGAACATATTCTTAGAGATGATAGAAAACTAGAGGATAAGAGATTCCCCTCGTCTACCTTTTGAATTCTTTGAGATGATAGAAAATCAAATGCTTCTTACTCACCAAGGGTATATCTTGGCGAGTAAGAAGTAAAAATACGCATCCACAACTCTAAAATGATAGTCGACCTCAAGATGGTCGAACTCATGAGAATCGAACCTCATCCTTAAGCCCCAACACTACACTCATGAGTGCCAAACTTGTGGTTTGGTGGGCAAGAAATACAAAATGGTCATGGTGCTCTCTTTCTCAGGGCGTGGTGATATCTTTCTTAGGCCACTCTTAAGGTCTACTTGGATGGAATAAATTGTAGTAGAACTAATTACGTTAATACAGTAATCTATAATTACACCAATAAATGACGAGCATGCAATAAACATTAATAACAGTAAGGGTTAAGAAATTATGTATCTCCGGTCGAAGCGTCGGACGTGCCGACTGTCTTTAGAGAATTTATTGCCGCCCACGGTGCAGAGGCTCTCCGGCAAAATCCTCCCAAGATCCGACAACCGCTCGCGTCGCTCGTAGGTACACTCCAAAACGAACACCGCACTCGGACTCAACCTCAGATCGCGAACCAAGCCTCAGAACAACTCGGAAAGAAGGAAGAAGGAATGCTTTGCTTTCTCGAGTGAGTTGAGAAGGAAGTGAGGAAGTGTATTTATACACTTGAAACAGTGCAGAGGAAGAGACTCACACTTTGCTTATGCTTCCTCTTCTCATGCGCGGATGCGCTGGATGCGTTGCTTCGCATCCTCACGCGACGCGGACAGAACCGAAGCGCTGCTTCGCTTCCTCACGTGGACCAAACCAGGTGTGAACCAAACCGGCTAACAAAAACGAACCGGGTGAACCAAACCGAACTGGCAAAAATGAACCGGGCCGTCCGTAAGCGCAAAGCCCACGAGCTAGAGAATTGCACCCCCCCTGCGCGCGATGATCACGCCCAGTTTATGGATTTCCGATTCGAACCCCTTGATTTGGGCTTAGCCCGCGCATGCATATAGGTCCTCCTTAACTTGACTAAGCTAGCATGGAAGTCTTCCATATATAAAGGCTTCTAAGCTTCTTTAGCTTAACAATGTGGGACTAAAGGGAATTAAATTAAAAATCCCAACATAAATTAGTATTGAGTGAATCAATAAAGAAGCCAAGCATAGAGAGCAATAATCACTAAGCACTTAGTGTCAACAACAATTTTAGAAGAAGCCGTCAATGCTTAGGAGATGACACAACTAGAAGGAATGACACTAATACAACTAAGAAAGGGGAGGAAAATAAAGACTTTTTGAATGGTAAATGGAAAACAGTTAGGGAAGTGGATGAGGGGAGGGTATGCTGTCAATTAAACTAGTGGCTTTCGTCTTGTGCCGGCTAGTCAAATCTCTCTCAACGGCACTCGTGACCGCGAGAGGCAGCTCACACAGTGGTTGCCTCGTGCAACCGCAACCAACCTTATACACGGTCTCCGGCAACTTCATCACGGTGCAAGCTTCTATCATATTTTTTTTTCTTCCTCTTTTCTTTTTTTTTTTTCTCTTCCTTTACCTTGGAGGTTTTTTTTACACTTTGAATTTCTTTCCTTCCTCAATCCACACCTCAGTGTAACAGAGCATTAATAAGAACTTAACTATAACATCCTTTACCTAAATGCTAAATGTCAATCTCCTATCCTACAGTCAAAAGCCAGCTTCTTGGTGAATTAATCTTTGCTCATTGCACTGTTCGTTGGAACAAATTAAGTCAATCAATCCTAGGTTCTTGCCACATCTTTGCATGCACAATTTGTTTGATTGATGTAAAATTAACGTCGACGACAGGGAAGCGTTGGATTTGGGCAAGCCTGCAGTGAGGTTTAAGTCGGAACGGAGGGCGGAATTGGAAGGCGAAGGGTTGAGGATTCATGGCAACTCCGGAGATCAATGGAGCGACCTGTTGGGCTCCACCTTGGCCAGGCGATCCTTTAAACTCCCAAATCCCACGTATTATATTGATTGACCAAACTAATTCACATCAATACTAATCTTATGTACATAAGCAACGCTTTGTGTTTATTGCTAAGATCAACTAGTGTCTAGTCCTTTCCTGGTTTGTTCATAATTTTAAAATAATGAATATATGTATTTATATAGAATATTTTTAATTTTAAAGTTGTGATATCTTTCCAAAGAACAATTTTGGCTTTGAAAATGAAGAGAGATTTTCATGATGCTAATACGAGGGAAATGAATCATGATTCGAATCTTTAGTATGTGTATATTATGATGCTTCCTTAATCTTGGGATACTTGTAGCACTTGAATGAGAGAAAGAGATGAATTGAATAATTAAGAGTTAATTATATGAGTTGATAATTTACTGAACATTAATTTCTTTAAATTAATTCATAAGAGTTTAATTAAAATATAATTGAACATTAATTTAATTTTTAAGATAAATTATAGAGGTCTAATTAAAAGCTGCTAATTCGTTTTTTTTCAAAGTTGAATAGAGAAATAAATTTTAAAATAAAATACTTTTGATGATAAATAATTTATAGAAAAAGTTAAATTTTTTAAAAGTTTAAAAGTAATTTTAAATTTCTCAAAAAAAAATTTGATTGGTATAAGAACCAAATAAATAAAGAGGTTTAGTTGTAGATACGCAGTCAGTTGCCACTTATTCTTATCATTGGCGGCTCGTCTCTCCCACCATCAACGCTGACTTCACGTTTGATTAATGCTAACACCTCTGACTCTATGGCACAAAGAATCACCATAACTCTCTGGGACAATGGTGCAACAACAAGACGTCTTATAAGATTTTAGACATCTAAAAATTGAATTTCAGTTTGAGAAAATTAATAGATAAATTTCTTTTATATGAACGATTAATCTAAAAACAATGAGTTGATGGACCGTTTGTCGTAAATATTTTTCGATTTAACATGATAATTGATAAAAAAAAACTTTCGTAAAATTAAATCGATCACTCTTAAAATTAATCGGCGTAAATTAAATCCTAACTTCCCTTTCACATTGCCACAGTTGGTCAAAAGAAAACTTTTGATCAGCTCAATAGTACGTCCAATCTTGTTTTGAATTTTGCCCAACCTGTTTGATTAATTGTTTATGTAAGTTTTTTTCCTATTTTGGAAGTTCATTTGTATTTTCTTTAATAATATGTCAAAGTTTTACCATATTAATACAACAACAATAATCAAATCTTATTCCACTAGGTGAGTTAGCTATATGAATCCTTTTAAATTTTTGAACTCTATCTTCTAGTATATCATCATACTTAAATAAATTTTATCTTCTTTTATTGTTATTAACCAAGTCTTTTTTTTTTTTATCTTCCTCTTTTTCGTTTGATATGTGTATTTATCATAATTTCGCATCGCCTAACTAAAACATTATTGGTCGTCTAAGTACATACTCGTATCCTCTTAAACGTATCTCTCGAAATTTTCCTTTAATAGATGCAACTCCGACTTTCTTTTTAATGCTCTTATTTCTTATTATATCCATCCTCTATGTTCACACATCCACCTTAACATCCTCATCTCTGCAACTCTTATTTGCTCATGTGCTTGAGTCATAGTCCAATATCCAACTCCATATAACATAACAAATCTAAATGTAATTTTATAAAATTTTCCTTTAAATTTTAAAGGTATTTTATGATCACATAAAACACCCGACGTTCTCCTCCATTTTAACGATCCTACTTGTATTCTATGTATAACATCTCTCAATCATTTTACAAAAATAATCCTAAATATTTAAAACTTACGATTCTGGACAACTAATCATCTTTTATCTTAATAATTATTTAATTACATCTAATATTGTTAAACTTAAATTTCATATATTCTATATCTATTCTACTAAGTCTAAAATCTCTCTTCGAGTATTTCTTGCCAAGATTCTAGTTTAGCATTTACTTCTTCATATATTTTATCTATCAAAATAATATCATCTACAAATAACATACATCATGATAATATCTTGAATATGTATAGTAAGTTCTTCTATGATTAGTGTAAAAAGAAAGAGACTTAATCTAGAAGATAAATGATTTTCTCCTTGGTAGACATGATTGACCGAGTAAATCTAAAATGCAACTTGAAATAGATACTCATCCTATTTAGAATCCGAACCCTAATCCTTCTATTGTTCCTCTAAGTGTTTTACAACTGTATCACACTCATAATAAGGGCATTTTATTTGTGTTTTTTTTTTAACCTAAAGTCTGAGGCTGGCAATAACCCCATACAGGGTGGTGCAACAACGAGCAGTGCTGCATGATCGGTTGTGCAGCAGCAGGTATCATGCTAACCTACCTCCTGCGTGCAGATCTGGTTCATGCACACCCTCCTGCACATGTTTCACCAATAATGCTGCTCGAGAATACAATGAACTTAAACTGAGATCTTTAAAAGGAAAAAAGGCAAGTTTGATAGTAAAACTGGAGGGAAACCATAATCAACTTAAAACAGAATTATATAGCGATCAACGTCGTTCCTAACCTCTTATCCGGTTCTTACCATACTTCTATAGTTAAGAGTGAAAAGGTCATAACTTACAGGGATTGCTACTACCTTTCCACATTTGATGTCGTTCAATATACACAAAAGTCGCAACACAATCAAGTGGGATTGAACTTTGTGAATTGGAACCTCCTTATAAGATCTGGCACAGAATTGTTGTGTGCCAACAGGAATACTAGATGCAGGTGGTAGCCTCAAAGGATGTCACGTCCCGGGTAAAAATTCTTGGGCAGGACCTGCTCATATATTATCACAATCAAAGGGAGTGTTAAAAATGTGTAAATATTCATGCTTAATCAATAATTATTCTTCCAGACAATATGAAGAATCACAAGATATCATAATTTGGCACGATGAGATTGGATCAGTTATTGCATGATTCTGAAAATATTGTGGCAAATTAGCATACAGCAGGTCAGAGGAAAAAGCTCATATGAAGTATATTGAACATTCTTAAATTGGATAAAATGTGGCTGAAGCATTGGCTTTGCAGTATGCATTAGCAATATGGACAAAGTGAATCCCATCCTATCAGGGTATTCGAAAAGCACTAGCAATTCATAAATGTAAGAGTTATTTTATAAGCACCCAATTAGTTTACTAGTATTTCGTGAACTCATTTTCTTTCTCTCCATTTTAATACATGTCATGACTTATTTAATCTACTTGACTAAAACAGCTAATGCTGACCCAACCCGGGGCAGTTATGTTACTAAGCCTTGACAGCAGGTGTTAAAATGTGTAAATTTAGGTGAGGCCAATAGATTTTATAGTTAGACAAATTGAAAATACACACGAGGAATAGAAGCCAGTCAAACAAAACTCTAATTAAAATGAAGAGTGATATAGTCTAGCATGCCTGCTTAATGGTGGAATAAGATCCATGTAGCCAACTCTAACTACCTGACACTTGACGCTTGATGATGATCACATGGAATAATAATAGAATGAGTGTCATTAAATAAATTAACACAAAGGGGTTGAATATTTATTAGATATGGGAGAGAAGATAAATCAATGAAAAAAGTTTACTACTTGGATGTGACTTTTACTTACCTAAAACATTTTATAATATGGTAAAGTTCATTTATTTAAATTAGCAGACAGTTTAGTACAATCCCAGGTAGCTTCAATATATTTCTCAAGCATGAAAAGGTATGTGTACCTCAAATATCATCAGAAAACTGCTGCATAGCTATCTTGCTTCATTTTCATTAGGCTGCTCTCTATGTCTTTTAGTGCAGGTCTATAACTGCATGTAAGAAACACAATGAACCATCCCTAAATAAACTCGTATAAAAAATATCCTATTCTTCTAAAACAAGATATCAATTTAAAAGACCATCTTGAATTACTTATTCTGCTGAACGAGGATCCACCAAAATAAGCTCTTATAAAGTTTCTAAGAACTCAGAAAATAAAATAAGATTCCTAATTTGTATCACCATTTTCAACCAAAGGGAACTGGAGCCTTGACGAGTTACAGATATTTTAAATTTAGGTGACCTTTTGAATAAGAAACTATTATGTCATCCAAGGCTTAGTTCAAGAAACATAATTTTGCGTGAAGTTGCATGACTTATAATATTAAAATAAGTAAATAAAATAATTACTTGTATATAGAGCATTGGCTCTGTGCTTAAAAAGAGCCCTTGGGTCTTTTGGCACATATGTAGACCTCAACCAATTTATATGAGATGATCTTCTCAATGGGTGGATTATAGCTGGTTCACTCTATTCCTATGTGAGGTGCAATTTAGGTGGATTGCAGGTGATTCATCCTATGTATGTATGTATATGCGCATACACATGATGTATTCATATTGAGTGAATTGTGGACCGTTCATCCTATATATTCATATATATTTCTATGATGTACTTCGTTTTGGATGGATTGTGGGTTATTCATCCCTATACACGATGCATCTTTTATTAGGTAGAGTGTGGATTGTTTGCCATATGTATATTTGTGGATTTATTGATGAATTAAATCAAAAATACTAATAAGTGAATAAAAGAGAAAATATGATAAATGATGAATTAGTCTAAGAGCTGAGTTAAGAGGAATTTATGATAAAAGATTAGTGTCTTAAACTGGGCTAAAGCCTAAAACAAAGATCTTGATTACTTTCTGTTCCTTGGATTCTGTTACGAGATTATATATATATATATATATATATCATGCAGTTCTCTCTTATATCCACTTTGCATTTCATGCTCACTTTTGGAATTCTTGACCTCCAAATTGTTTGCTAAGATGTGTGTATATAGTACTAATGGAGTTTCTTTAGAGGTATGCAATTAGTTTGTTTGGTTAACATTGGATATATCTTTACTTTGACATTATAGCAATCCACATGCAGCAAGCAAAGCTAGTTTCGCAGCAAACCTAGCTCGTGCGAAGCATAACAATATTACCATGCTCTAAGACCCTATTAGAGCCTTTCACTAGAGGTGCCTTAGGCCATATTTGTCTAAATCTTTGTCATGGGCACTCCTTTGAAGATATTATTAATAATGTAGTTATGTCAGAGAAAACATAACCCAAATGCCACTTATCAAGAGCCAAATTCTTAGCCCCTGTAGGACTTGTGACAAATCTATTTGCGAAGGACAGCCTTCACTTAAGAATTTAACTTCTATAAGACAAACATTACAACATAGGAGATGGTTTAGACTGAAGCCAGGTTTACAAAATACAAAAGATGTTTGACCAAATGACCTAGTTGGTTATAACAATTGACAAGCACGTGCAATAATCAAATATGAGAAAGTTATTTTCCCTACAATATATCTAAAAGTCATCCTCCATTGTTTCAAGTTGAGCATTCTACGGAGCCAATTTAGAATCACACATTTCTTTGTCCGCACAACCATCAAAATGAGGCCAATTTCTTGAGCATGCATCCTAGATTTAAGGCGACAGATGGATTCATAGTTTATAAAATGACATAAATATTTACAAGTAAAGAAAATTAAATATTTACAAGATAGGAGACCATATTAGATACAAACACGACATAACATCACACTAACCTCTGCAAGGGGCTTCAAATTTACAGATCGTCTTAACTTTAAATTGCGCTTCAGTAAGCACAATAAGGAAGACAATGGAAGATAACTAAGCAGTTTTCTTAGATGTAGAATAGAGATGCAATTTGCTACTTAAGAAAAAAAAGGAAGAAAGGTCACAATAGATTTGAGATTGTCAAGTGATCTTGAATTCGACAAGAGGTGTAGAGTAAGTGTTGCAGAGCTAGATTTGAACAAGAGTAAAGGCAAGGACAATGTGAACATTGTTGATGAACATCGAGAAGGCTATTGAGAAGCACATCTAAAAAAACTATACAAGTTAAGGAGAAGAATATTACTTATCGATGGGAGTCTATTGATATTGAGAAAGAAAAGGTGCATAGATGAAGAGAGGCAAGGATCTCAATGGCTGGTTGAGGTGCAACATTAAGGGGGTGATTACGCTGACTCTAAGCACCCCTCATAGTCCGTCCCCAGATTATGTGAAAGGAAGTAAATCATGAGATCAGCTTATAACTGACCGCCAAGTGGCTAAAGGGTGGGAAGAGTTTTTTCCCAGAGGACATACGCCCACTAGGAATTGATCTCTACCCCCATCATGGCAAATATGTCACCCTCTAGCCAATTGGGCACCCCGTGGGGACAAAGAGATGCAACATTAGGTGGCAAAAGGCGCCCCAGCGCCCCCGCCAACCAAAGAGGTGCAACATTAGGGAACTTATTCATAGAGGAGAGCAGTGATGGGAAACAAGGTGCACAAGATGGTGGTTTAGGCTGGTAGAGAAGAAAGGGACTTACAAGGGAAGAGGTTGGATGCAAATCTAAAGCAAGCACGTGAAGTAGGCATTCTAGGTGTCAATTTTTGTAATAGTTACCACTTGTGGAAAAGTTGGAAGGAGGTGTGCATTTACAATTCAATTATAATTGTGCCTTCTAAGACATTGGAGATGCAGGAAGCCCTTCTGGGTTTAGGGTGGATTGGCAAGAAGAAGGCCTTTCCCCCATGAGCTTGTTGTCACCAATAGGTGGGATGGTAATATGTAGTAGATGAAGGAACACAGGTGCAATTGTTATTTTATAGTGAAGAATTCATAGGAATTAAATTCAAAAAAGTTGGGATATAAAGGGAGTGAATTAGTGTTAGCTTCATTATAGTGATTGGGGGAAATAAGAAAGAATCAAGGTGCGAGCATAGAGAGAACAAGAGCACATACACATTTAGCACTATCACCACTTAATGTAGTACTAAAACCACACCAAGACTAATAGTATTAAGAAGAAAATTCCTTGAGATACAGAATGAGATTTCTTTTAAAGACTACAACCTAAACAAACTTGAAAATAACCAAAATAAAATCATGCCCTAAACAAACTTATACCAAAAATACCCTATCTACAGAAACAAGACATCTGCCAATTCAAAAGACTACCTTGTATATCTTATTCACTCGAACATGAGAATCTACCAAAAGAAGCTCTTAGAAAGTCTAAAAAAAACTAAAATAAGATTTCTAACTTGCATTAATACTCACAAAAAAAAAATGTGAATAGAAAGTGCTAAAGAGAATATAGGATAGGGGAATACAGGCATATGAGACTGTTACGTGCTTGGACAGCACGTCTGTGTTCAGCAGTAAGCTTCATGACCTCTGCATACAATGCATCACATCTGCTCTGTTCTTTCACCAACAGATCCTAAAACAAGCAAATTGGGAAAGTTGTTAAGTATTCTGTGAGCATAATCTTTTATATGCCAGTGACCGATAATCCTGCATGCATATAAGTTGGTAATTCACAAACACTTGAGGACCAGATCAGAAATCCAAATGAACTAAAATTCTTGGAGGTGTCTATCCTAGGAGAAAATACCAAAGTCATGAGTACTTATTCTATTAAACAATAAATGAAGTTTCATTAGTAAAACTTGATTTACAACAAGAATATGAACACAACTGGCTTTGGTTAATATGCTAATAAACACTGCATCAGTGAGAACCTAGAAAATGAATCTGTTATATATAATCTTCGTAAAACATTTTCTTAAAAGATAGCATCTGTAAGCTATCCTTTTAAATTTCCATAAAATTAAGCTTCCTGTAATGACACTGATGCTAGACCTTTTAATTTCCATAAAATCAAGCTTCCTGTAATGACATTGATGCTAGTTTTGAGAACTCACCTTAAGCAACCTATTTTCTGAATCAGCTTTTCCTTCTGCACTTTCAGCATCTGATTGAATAATGCCATCACTTGTTTGCAATAGGTTGACTTGTTCAGATCTAAGTTTGTCCACTAGCATACGAAGATTTTCATTTTGCTTCAGACAATTCTTCACCTGAGAATCCATGATTAGCAGTGTCATCCACACATGGAAACCTAATATTTACTAAAATATTCTAAGCAAAATAGTTTCCATTTCAGCAAACAATGAAAAAAGTGCTAACCTTGCACAAAAAAGTCATATTTATGGGAAAATCAACTTCTTAGTAAGGAGATAGAAAACGTATTTTCTTTTTTGTATCATAACACCTCTAAGATGTATAAAGTGATATATGATATGCGGGAAAATTGTTAGCTGCGTTATTAGTTCACCTGTAATATACATAATTACACTAGGTACTTGTGTATTGTACTTTCTAAATACAGGGAGGAAGTTTATTCAATAGAGAAATAGGTGATATTTGTCTCAACTAAACTAACACTACAACAAAAAGGCTATTTAGCAACAAGTACCCGATAATGCATCAAAAAGCATTGGTATTTTATTTTTTTAGCTGAAGATGGCGCTGCCAATGCTTTATTTAGCATCGGAAAAATTTCAAGAGATAACTAACATTTTTCTAAAACATCAGTATTAAGTGTCATTAATTAATCAATCTAGTATTTTTAGCGCTTAATCAAATCCCTAAAAATCATATTTATCCCATTCTTGACCATGGCATTCCTCCTCCCTTCGGTGATCCTGACCTTCCCTAGGCAATTGTCCCTGTGCAGTCAAGTCTATGATTCCCCATGTTAATTCATTTTTTCATAACAAAGTTTCTTTCTGGCGACTTTAGTTTCTGGTGCCACATCACCTCTTCTGTCATAATCAGTTTTCCATTCATTAGCTAACAAAGGTAATTAGAATTCAGTGAGGCCAATTGCAATAAACTAAATGGAACAATATATACCTGGCTCTCCCACTGCATGGCAGTCTCCATTGCTTCCTGATAAGAAGCTGACAAGTTGGAATTATCTTCAAACAGCCTCTCTATCTCTGAAGACTGAGAATCAATCTGCAAAGACAGATATAAGGGACTTAATTAATATAATAAGGTCTATTGTGTTCACTGTTTGATGACACTGATTACCTCCATAAGTAGTTTTTGTCGACTGCTTTCAAGCCTCTCAACCATAACTGCCATGTCATGCAACTGTTTTTCAAATTTTTCCTTGTCCTGATATTAAAGAGATAACATGGTGATGTTATAGATACGCAATATATTGTATAGCCAAAAAAAAAAATCAAAGACAATAGGAAGCCCGTATGAATTAAGCAAAATCATGACGTGTTAAGTAAATAATTTGTGTGCTTTCTGAAAATGAATTCTCATTCGTTAACATAAATTTTGTTGCGGTTACATGATCCAAATTATGCAACCACAGTATTCGCTGCATTTCTTTTGGAATTCTCTAACGCCAAGAAAGGTTATGGTTTATGTTGCATTCTTTTGGTGCCCATCATTTCCTTTAGAACTAGATAATACTTTCTGGATGAATGTCTATCCACATTTGTACTAATCCACTAGACTGCTTGAGTCCATTGATGTCTAGTTCAAATTTATCCACAGACCTTCTATTACTACCTTCAATAGAAATTTAAAAAAAAAAAAAAGCCATTGCTTTCAAAGAATAAGTACTGCTGACATCATTCATCCAATTGTTCAGACTGTCCATTTCTGTTTCGTTTCATTTTCTCAAATTTTAGTCGTTGTCATTGAATTTTTTATTTTATTTTATTTTTTTTTTTTGAGATTATGCCTATGTTGTTGTAAAAAGCCCTTGACCTATGGTAGAATCATGCCATGAACGAACCATTTGCCCCTATTACATGGCATAAGGAAGAAGCAAATTCTCCACCTCGAATTTGGTTGGTTTTATGCTGATGGAACCAGTGTATTCCTCTAAGGTTGCAAGATTAATAAGTAAAACACATGCTCAGTTTTAGAATTTAGGGATAGAAAAATATTATATTTCTTATCATCCTTAGAGATAATATTACACAGGTATAGCTTCATGATAAATCCTAATTCTTAAACTACTGTGGGATTAAACTCATTAGACTAATAACCCTATAATATAATATTTTTAATATTCACCCTCAAGTTAAAACATAGGCACTAGCTATGCCCAACTTGTTTTATAACAAAGCAAACTCTTATAAGCAAAAGCATAAACTAGGCATGGAAACAATGAACATAGATAAATAATACAGAGATGCAAAAGAAACAAAAGACAGTAAACAAAGAACACAACCAAGGAACACTTCGCTAACGGAGGCTACCAATGGTGATGCTCACATTCACATAAGGCGGTTGGGTCAAGCCGTGAGCAGAGGCTAGTGGTGGAAGTGCTCACATCCACATAAAGTCCGATCATTGACAGATTGTCAGTTGAGATCAAAGGTTGGTTGTGATAGTGCTTATGTCCATGTGAAGCACATTAGTCATCAGACTCAGTTCATGAATAGAGGTTGATAGTGGTTGTATTTATATCCCCCTGAATGCACCTAGTGAGAGGCCACAAGCAGTTAGGTTTTGAGCATAGGCAGGTAGTGGCAGTGCTTTCCTTCACCTAGTTGCTGATTGCTTTCATATTTTCAAAAAGGTAAATCTCTCCTCGTTGATCCCTAGGGCCAATTGGATATAGGTCCATCGACCTTTAAAGGAACATCTTGGCTACAAAGAGGAGGAAGCGAGAACCATAAACGGGAGATATGCAAGGATCGTTGCAATCGAAGGAAACCAACTTGGTGAAGATGATAGAAGAGAAAGCAAGCCAACTAAAAGTGAGCTTGTGGCAGACAAAAAGGGCAAAGGAGAAACTACCTCAGACGATGTTGGAGGACTCCTCCCACATGTTATGGGTAGATGGTCTATGGAAGATGGGAGATATAAGACATGTTGGGAGGCTGAAAGGGTTACCCTCCATGAGGATTGACATGGTTGCTTAGAGAAGAAGAGGTTGTCAATCAGGAAAAAAAAAGTGGTGTGGCGTGTCAACATCATAGGTGGCTTCCAGAGCAACAAAGGCAAAAGCATTTTCAAGGCATAGATGGTTGAGGTTGCCCTCAGGCTCACTGCCTGACTTTTCATTGCCCTATTAATTTAATCCTTCTAATAATTGCAAAAACAAGTATCATGAATCATTTTTAAATTAATGTATTGTGAACCATATTAAATTGTGGATCGTAAAACAACAAAATAATTATAAAATACTAAAAATAATTTTATTTTATTCAGAATAATTTACAAAAAGAATGCAAAATAGTATCAAATGTCTTTGATACAAAGAAAGTATTGTTATAAAAAAAGGCAACTTACACATGACAGCACTTCTAAATCATTTACGATGTTGCCCTTATTGTCATTTTATGTATCTACATGTTGTAATCCTTGTTAAGTGTCAAGTTCTTATTAGTTATTATAAATTTTGTGTATTCATTTAACAAGATATTTTTCAGATCAAGTTCAACCTTTTTACTTCCATCATATAAATATAAAATTCATCATTCTTCCTTTATTTTAAAATATTTAGTTTAATTTATAGAGTAAATTTAATTTAATTATTTATTTCAAATGCATAAGTATAAGTTTTAGTAAGTTTCTAGCTTATTTTTAGAATCATAAAAAAAGCCAATTCTTTCATTTCTTATTCATGTATAAGAACAATGTCATTTTATATGATTATACAATATCGTATGATACAAATAGTGAATCATATGATTATAACAACTATGCCTATGACACTGATTATTTCAATATAGTTTCTCCTATTGGCCGATTAAATTTCATCTCCTTTTTGGCTCTTAATCTAGGTTAAGAAATATATTCTTAATGGATTGTCAAAACCCCTTATATTCTTTTTTGAAATGTATAGAGAGAAACCATTTGTGTATGCAGAATTCAAGCTATGAATACTCCAAAAAAGAAGTCTATGGAATTAAGCAAAATCCTTGGGCATACACTGAAAAAAATTTAGACAATCACTAATGTTAACCAAAAATGCAACAAAACAAATCATCATTATTCAAAACAGCTCTACAATAGTCTTGATAATAATGTTTACAATTTTCTTTATATACAAAATATGAATGAGGTTTAAAACTAGTTAGAAATTAATATGTTAGTAAGAATCTAGAAAATCACACTATTTCCTCGACATTGAGGTCACTTACAAAGCTAAAGGGATTTTCTCTATCTTATATGAAGTATGATATGAATTGATTAACGAGAAAAAAAAATCTTTAATTTAAAGGAAGTGTGCCACTATGAGGTTGCATTAACAATTTTACACGAGCAGATATCTATGGCAAAAGACTTCATAGGAAACATAAACACCTAAGAGTAACAAGCTAGCACATCTTATTCCACCATAAAAAACAAAATAATAAATCATTATATTCCAACAATTTTGAGTAGTCTACAAATCTTATCGCATCATAAACTTATATATAAGGCTAAATCGCTAATAACATCTAGCTCTTCTAAATCACTTTTAATTATGTAAAACAAAGTTTTCTTTGGCCTTCATCTCTTCATTACATCTTTAACTCTAATCAGCTAAATTAGTGTTACTGTAAAATTTGGTAATCTATGAACATGTTTATATCATCTTACCATATTTTTCTTTCAAATTTTACCATCTTTTGGTGTCCAACTTATTTCTCCAAGATATAGGATTGCAAATGAATCAAATATTCATAAATAAGCTCAACAACCAGCTTAGTAAGAGCAAATATATGTTTGTTCAACATGAAAAATGAAAGATAAATAAGAACATATATTAAGCTCATCGGGTTAATCTTGAAACTTGTAAAATCAGTCCATTAACATTTATGAACAAAGCTCATATGCAATTCATGAATAGACTTGTTTACAAGCTTAAATAATGATGTCATTTATTTATCTAATTGAAATATATTATAATTGATATGCATATACATATCTAATACATTTATTATACTATTGTGGATATTTTATTAAATTTATGGTTCTCAATCATGTATCATATGTTAAAAAATTCAATAATAACATAAGTTTCATCTAAATTCAATTTTAGTTACGTTATAAGGACAACCTTATCTTTAGTTGGGTTCTGTTCAAGCACAATAAACATTTTATAAACAACCTTGAAGACAAAAATTTGAGCTTAGTTAATATTGAGTTGGATTGAGGCTCATTTATTTTCCTAATAAACTAGCTTGAACACAACTGAGAAAGCCTTGGCTCAACTCAACTTGTTTGCAGTCTTAACTGGAAACTAGTATTTTTATTTTATATTTCAACCCATCTTTGTATTATCATCTATGACAAACTATTATTTTTGGTGTTATTTCCAACTGAATGTAGATAATCATATTATTGATGTCTCATAAAACTTTCCATTTATCCTAAATATATTTAAAAGCTTTGGTCTGTCATTAAGAGGAGATCTATTTCTAGTTACTGCAGTTATGTTGGCGATAATAAGGTATAGTGGAAAAATAAAAAACAAAGTATTTTAACTCAACATAGAGTTATGGGACATAATTGGTAAGCTGATGTGGATAATAACTCTTACGATCATGTCAAGTTCAAAGTAAACATGTTTTTTTCATGGGTTTTTTATGAATGCAAAACATGTAGAAGTCAAGAAAATGAACACATGGTAAGCTATTTCTGAAAAAAGAAAATTGTTGATATCTGCTAAGCCACTTAGTGGTTGTGTGCGCATAATTGATATCAAGCTTTCATTTGAGATGTTGGATAAGTAGTGCAATACCAAATTAAACCCTTAAATCACATAGAAAAGTGGGATAAAATTATAAAGCACGAGATAATTATCTCACGCAAAGAAAAGGATCTCACACACAGAATTGAAGAGTCTTATTAATCGAAAGTTGATTAATACATAAAGACACAACATTTTGGTAAATTTAATTCCAATAAAATTAGGAAATAAATTGAAAACGAATTAAGGAATGCACCAATCTAATTAGACTTTTACTGTTTCACACAACCTTATTTTAAGAATAAATTAAAATTAAAATGATTACCAAGTTACCACTTCCTTAAAAACTAATACTTCTACATATAAGATCTTACCAAATTAACTTTCAGAAAATCTAAAAGTTCAAAAGAACCTTTCTCGTATTTGGTTAGTGAAAATCATCTATTTTTAGTCTTCAAAAATAAGATTGTCACTAAAAGTTAAAAAGAAGAAAAAATAACATTTATCACAATATTCACCTCTAATAGATTCAAATGTCAAAAAGTTATCTTCCTCTGCCACCCGTTTAGAGAGAGAAGTTCTCCCTTCTCTCTAGAGAAGGAGATGGGAATAGGAGGAAGAGGGTTCACTAGGGGTGTAATCAAGCCGAGCCAAACTCTTGAATGTTTGAGTTTGGCTCGTTTATAATTGAGCCGAACTCGAGTTTTATTTAACAAATATATTCATAGTTCACGAGCTTATTCAAGCTTTTATCGAGCCTAAACGAGCTTAATAAATATAAATTATAAATTTAAATATTTATTAAAAACTAAATTATATATTTAGAGAAAATTATAATATTCTTATTAAAATATATAATTTTATTCAAATAAATAAATTTAATATATTTGTCTATATTTTTCATAAGTAGAGTGTAAAATCTATAAATTTAATATCAAAACTATTATTTTTTTCATTTAAAAGTTGATTCAGGAGCTTACTAACTAACATGTTCACGAGCTAATAAGCCGAGTATTGTGAAACTTAAGCTTGGTTTGTTTATTTTAACGAGCCTAGTTTGTTTATCTTAACAAACCTCATTAAACGAGCTCAAACGAGCTTTTATCGAATTGAACTTCGAATAGCTCATGAGCGGCTTGATTCATTTACACCCCTATAACCCTCCCTCCCCCACCGAGGGAGGTTCACTAGACGCTCCACCGCCGGCGACAGGGAAGGAGTGGAAAGGCTGTGGGAGCACAACCTTGTCGAGAAATCAAGGAGCAACTTCGAGTGAAGCTGTCCAACTTCACCCCCGGAGGTCGAGCTGCTCCGGTTAAGCAAGGCCCCCCAACCAATTGAGGACAGGATATGGAGCGCAATCACAAAGATCTGTGGGGGTGGTCGCTCTGGTGGAGGAAGTCTTTCCTCTCTTGTTGGAGGAGGCCCGCTGGTGGTGACAAAGCACGAGAGGGGTGACGTTTCAGTGTCATCAACGGAGCCTGGCTGGGCAGTCAACGGAAGGAATTACAACCCAACAATGGTGTATGTATGGATTAGTTGGCGCAAGGAGGAGAGGTCAGAAGTGTCTCGTGAAGCTGGAGGGGAAGAGGCAAGGTTGGACAGATGGTCGGATCTTAGGCGTAAGGTTAGGGCGGGGGACGTGAAGCTCATATGTGACTTCCTTCATGGTCTGGGTATTAGTCCGGTAATGTTGGAGTGCTTGCGTGGACAATAAAGAGCGCCTCTCCTACGAGGGACCACTGGACGTGCCAGTGAAGTGAACGGTGATGGGTGGGAATGAGCGGCAGTTGGGGGTGTGCTGCGATGCTCATATGCGGGGGAGGAGGCAAGGAAGTAACGATGTTGTAGGGTGCTTGTGCAACTAACTGATAGTTGTCGGAAGCTAAACCTCGCAGCAATCGCCGAAAGTGTGGGAGACGCAGCTGACATGTTCACGGTTAAACGTCAGCACCAAGGAGACGTGCCATGAGAATGGCGGATTCAAATTCAAATTTTGAATTTCAAATTCAAATTTCAAACACAAAAACATCATCTAGCAACCAAATGGATCCAAGGCTTCGGTTTCAAGCTATGGGATGATCCGAAACCCAAAACCCGATAAGAGGAAAGGCTTAAGGAGTTAGGGCTCACATTCTACATCCCCTTCGTTTTTGTCACTACCGGAGAAGGAGATTCATGCGGCGCAAAGAGTGCAGCTACCATCTGCTGAGCTGCTAACAGCTACTACCGATGGAGGAGCTCGTCACGTCACAGAGCATCTTGTCGTCATGCCTGCTAATGTGGGCTCCCCCCTCAACAGGTGGATGGCGTGGGAGCTTCAGCAACACACTCTAACGCCAGGGCGGGCCAGAAGCAACAATTGGACCGCCGCTAGGAGCTAGGCAGTATGGTCGTCGTGGTTTCAACTGCACTGCTTCCTCGTTGTTGATGCTATTGAAGGCAGTGTTCGAAATCTCGTTTCGTACCGCCCGGCACGGACGATTTTTACCGTTCCGCTGGGCGGCCGAAACCGGCACGGGAGGCGTCCCCGTCTCGGGACGCCTCCGTCGGCGCCGGAGGAAACGCGGGACGCCTCCGGCGACGTCCCGCGACGCCTTCGGCACTGAAGGCGTCATGCGTGACGCCTTCAGCGCCGAAGGTGTCGTGCGCGATGGCTTCTGCAGCGCCGGAAGCATCCCGGAGGCGTCCGGCGACGATTCCGGCGCCGCCAGAGGCATTCGGCGACGCTTCCAGCGCCGCCGGACGCCCCTCGCGGGATCGGCCGCGATCATCACAGCGCGATCTCGCGTTCTGCCGCAACGATTTTTTTTTCTGTTTTAATAATTTTTATTTTATTTAATTAATTTAAAGAATTCCCAAGGATGTGTGATAGTTCAAATATGCTTTTATAAACCCTAATTAAATTATCCTAATAAAATATATAAAAAATATATTTAAAATTAAAATAAGTTAAATAAATTTTATTAATTAATATTCTGAAAAAAATAATATTTTAAATTTCATTTAAAAATTTTAAAAAATATATAATAATTCTTATTTATATTCTAATATATTTTTTATTATTTTAATTTCATTTAAATATTTAAAAAAATTTTAAAAAATTCTAAAAAAATTTAAAAAAATTCTAATAAATTATATTTATATTCTGATTTTTTTTATTTTTTAAAATTTTTTTACTTGATATTTTTTACTATTTAAAATATATATTATTTAATTATTAAATTAATAAATAGTTATTTTATATAATTATTATTAATATAAAGTAATATCTTGTATTCATTTATATTATTATTATTATAGATACTTCTATTTTAATTTGAATTATTAATATATCAATTCTATTTAAATAAAATTATTTTTAATTATTTTTTCTAATAATATTAAATTATTCAATAATTGAGAACTTATAATAAATCAATATACAACTTATTTTTATAAACATAATAAACATATTTATCTTATAATTACTATAGATAAATAAAAAATATCGAAACTGTATCGGCACGGCACGATACGATACCGAAACCGTATCGTTCCGGTCTGAGACCGAAACCGTATCGTTCCGGTCTAAGACCGAAACCTCGGCACGGGTCGAAATTTTAAACCTTGATTGAAGGTGCTACTTGCTACTGGTGCTCCTATCCGGAGTTAGATTTATAGAACCGGGGCTGCTGGTGTTGGTAAGGGCGTGATTGACAACTAATTCATGGTCTGGATAGCAACTCTGTCCCTACTAAAGTGTCGTGCACAGACGATAAAGGGCGCTTCACACGCTTGGGACCATCGTGGTGATGGGGACCGGCAATGTTTGGAGTGAGCGGCAGTTGGGTGTGCTGCAGTGCTCATTGGCTGGAGAGGAGGCATGGATGGATTGTGCTGATACTGTGCTCGAGCAACAGACTGCTACATCTGGGTTCATGACCACAGGGACAGGAACACCGGTGCTGAGGCTGGTGGAGCCGGCAATTGGTTATAGCATCCCCCCCCCCCCTGCAGTTGGCTGTACGGGGGTGGGTGCTAATCGGAGAGGAGTTAGGACTAAAGGGATTCTGCTGCACAGCTAGGAGGATGAAATTTCTGTGAAGATTCTCCCTAAACTTCTCCAAGCAGCTGAAACAAAATCAATTTGGCCTGAGACTGCTGATGCTGGTGTGAATAGTTTCTGCTAATGGTTGGCTGGTGTGGAAACTTTGGTGTGAAACTGCGAGGAGTCCTGGAACCATTTGGGAACGTGTTTTGTGTGATTGTGTTTGACAGTGATGTAAGTTAGTAGCCATGAGAATACAACAACATGTACATGATGCCATGAGTATCCTCTCGGATTTGGTATCTCACACGGGTTGGAACCATAGGTTACCATTGTTCTCGTATGTTTTTGATGATATTATTTACCCTTTTCATCAAAAAAAATGTCAAAAAGTTAATTCTAAATATTTGCTACCAAATTCTATTTTTTAAAAAAATATATATTCAGAAAATTTCCCCAACAAAATGATGCACTAACTTTTCTTATTTTCTCTAGTACCAAATTGATATAGAACTAAATTGAGCTCTTAAACAAATAGAAAATTAAGATGAAATTGAGGAAGCGTCAAATAATCATACAGCAAAGAAAAGTATCTCACGTAGAAAACGAAAACTGATCAAATTAGAATTTTCTTAATCGAAAAATGAATAATACACAACAAATATCATTAATTAGAAAAGCACAATAATCTCAATTAAATCCTACCAAATTAAATACCCACTATTACCAAATTAAAAGATACCAATTATATGATATCTAAACTAAAACAATTGCCAATCAACTATTCAAATTTTAAAGTAATTTCTTTTTCTTTGATCCCTTGTTTGCATCAACATGTTGGACTAGATCTTATTTTAGTAAGTATACATTGTTCTTAAAGTTAACCTGGCTTGACTTCTTGTTGGACAAAGCTTGACCTCTTGCCGAACTTGGCTTGACCTTGAGTTAAGGGTGCTATTTTTTGGCTATTCTAACATTGGTGTTTGCCTTCAAAATGCACAAATGTCTCGCTGCTGCTTTTTCATTTGTGCGTGTAAAATGTATCAAAGATGTTGCTCTAAATTATTTTTAAGAGTACTGCATATGAATGCAATGGCTACCATCCAAATCACAATAGAAGGTCTAACAACTTCAGAAGTTACTTCTAAAGACCCCATTAGTAACCTTCTATGTTTGCACTATAGCACTTCTAAAGACCATTAGTAACCTTCTATGTTGATCCCTTGTTTGCATCAACATGTTGGACTAGATCTTATTATAGTAGGTATACATTGTTCCTAAAGTTGACCTGGCTTGACTTCTTGTTGGACAAAGCTTGACCTCTTGCCGAACTTGGCTTGAACTTGAGTTAAGGGTGCTATTTTTTGGCTATTCTAACATTGGTGTTTGCCTTCAAAATGCACAAATGCCTCGCTGCTGCTTTTTCATTTGTGCGTGGAAAATGTATCAAAGATGTTGCTCTAAATTATTTTAAAGAGTACTGCATATGAATGCAATGGCTACCATCCAAATCACAATAGAAGGTCTAACAACTTCAGAAGTTACTTCTAAAGACCATTAGTAACCTTCTATGTTTGCACATCAGAAGTTTTTGAAACATGAATCAGTCAACTAAACAATATGCAGACAAAAAGATCAAAGCAATGATCAAAACAGGGTTAGAATGATAACCATTTACTAGCTCAATGGAACACATAATAACAAACAAACATTCTCCTGTTCGGTTAGATATTTGATCAAATGTAGCATATAGGGATTGTTGCGATTTTAGAATTTACCAAGGAAGACATCTTGCGCACAGCAAAATCTGAAGCATCTTCTGTGGGCATAAGAGAAAAATTAAAGTGAGAATTCCATTGGAAAGAATATTCAGAAGAGCAGAGAAACAACTTTTCCGGTAGTCATGGATTATCCTAGCTATTTCAAGTATACTTTGTTATTAGTGAATAACCTGAAATCTTTTTATTCAAAGATGCAAGTTTATCTTCCAGCTCTTTCTTTTCAGATAACAGGGATGAACTGTGTAACTGTTCTGCGGATAGTTTTTGCTGCTCTTGTTGCCTCAGCAGCAACTCTTGCTATTTCAGGAAGCCAGAAAGAGTAAATTAAAAGAGACAACATATTATTCAAAGTAACAAAGATAAGAGAGAAAAAATTATTCACCTGTAATCCAGTTTTCAAATCCAATATTTCCTTTTCTAGGGAAAGGATGTGGTCTGGTGAGCTGCCAAACTGCATGTCACTGTGAGTAGTCCCCCTCAGTCCTTGTTGCTGCAGTAAATTTAGTTCTGCCCTTAAATCTGCTGCATCCTGTTCAGCCTACTGACAGAAGAAATATCAGCATTTGAAACTATTTGACTTCAAATCAACCATGAATTACATACTCGATATTGATCCTCTTCTGCTTCCTTTAACCGTTTCTTAATAGATCGAAGTTGTGACAAAGCATCTTCCTGAATCAAGAGAAAATAGCAAGTCTTAACCAAGAAACACAGATAACTATTTTTAGCTAATAAATAATTGGGTACTCTGGCAACAATTGCTGCATCCTTTTCAATGGAAATATCCTTTAGAGATTTTCTTAGCATAAGCAAACTATCTTGTTCCTGGCATAAATGAAGCAAAATAGAAATTAAAATAGTAACAAGAGCTTCTCCAAGTTCCAGGCAACAATCTTTGCTAAAGTGTAATTTGTCATCTTTACCAAATCATTTAAGCGCTTCATCAATGAATCAATTTGAATTTCCTTTTCATCAAGCTGTAAAACAAAAGTATATCAGTCTTTGTTGGCTATCATAAGAAAATCTACCAATTTTGACACAATACCTTTGCTAACAGTTTCTGATTTTCCCTCTCGAGCTCTGCATTCCTATTCTCAAAATCCTTAAGTTGAGATGACAATACATATGTATCTCTCTGCATTGAGAACCAAAATCACTTGTAAATTCTTGTTATACAAAAAGGACCAAGAAGAAAATCTCAAATACATCAAAAGGAAAAAACTAAAGAACTGAAAAGGAATAAGGAGACAAGAACAACTTAAAGTTGATTGGCTACCCACTTATCGCAAAAGTTCAAACTATCACAAAAAAAAAAAAAAAAAAAAAAAAAAAAAACAGTTTATATATATTTATATTATTAATACTCCCTCCTGCGTTGGGGTACTTGATTTGATTCACTCAAATCATTACACGAATTGATTATATATTTTAAAAATTAGGAGAAATTCAAATCAAGGTCTGAAATCTCAAATCGCACCAAAGTTTCAAGTTTTGCCAAGAACTACACAATTGTGGTGCTATGTCAGTGTGCCGACTCATTATACTAGTAGTGAATTGCAGGTAAAAGAAAGGAGATAAAAGTAGAAGAAAAGGGGAGAAGAGAGGACAATTATTGTTTAGAGTAGCATTTTGTGATTAGCCTTTCTGCCTCATCTGGAGTGGTTTGTGTGAACACAAGTTATAAAAAAATAATACTTGAATTCATCTTGATGTGTGTCATAGCATGCTAAGAGGTACTGAATTTTGTCATGAAACAATTCTCACAAAATAGTTATCAGTGTGACACTATACTCACTGGTATGAACAGCATATGTGATATAGGAAAGGATTATTTATGCTAATTAATATTGAGTTTTGATAACTTACCAAAATGATATATTTTGCCAGTATCACCTAACACAACATGAGCACACAGTATGAGATTCCAAATCATGATACGCACACCCAACTTTCTACTATAATATCATATTAAACCACTTATTCTAAAACGCTTATTCTAAAAGCTCTTCCTAATAAGAAAGAAATTATTTTATATATTTATACTGTTAACAGAAATGAAATATTTTTTTTAGAACCATATTTGCATGTTCATATACTGTACAAACCAAACGGACCTCAAACTCATCATCCTCTCTTTTGATCTTTCTCTTCCACTGTAGTAACAAGGAGAAACTAAAGGAAAAAAAAAAAAGAACCGCATATAACTACTATATATTTGTAAGAACTAATTACTTATAAGAATGAAGAAAACTTTAAAGCATACAGTAGCCAAGAAAGAGGTCAAAAAAGTAGTGGATGGAGCTAAGAATAAAGTTTTCAAACATTTGTATTAATGGCTTTATACTAAAGGAGAAAATGGGCATCTATAGAATAGTTAAAATGCGAGAAAAGAAAACAAAGAATTTTGCCCAAATAAGATACATTAAAGATGAATCCAATAAAGTACTAATGAATGATGCGGAAATAAAGGAACGATGGAAGAGTTACTTTCATCAACATTTTTAATGAAGGTTTAAGTGACTAATTTAGCTTAGAAATTTTAAGTATGTCAGACGAATATATATTGAAATTTAAATTTTTATTTGAGAATTCTGATTTCAAAAGTAGAATAGGTATTAAATAGGCTGAAAAATATAAAAAAAAAAACAGTGGAACCGGACTGGATGATATTCTAATAGAAGTATATTAGTTCCTAAGAAAGTAGGGTATTGAATGACTTACAAATTTATTCAATCTAATATTGAAAACTAAGAAAAATGTCTAATTAGTGGAGGGTAAGTACTTTAGTCTCCCTTATAAAAACAAAGAGGTGTACAAAATTATGTGAATTATAAAGATATTAAGTTAATGTGTCATACCATAGAACGTTGGGAAAGTGATAGAAAAGAGATTAAGAAGACCAAGATGACCTCAAAATCAATTTGAACTCAAAGGTCCACCATAAAAGCTATACATTTTCTCATACAACTAATTGAAAAGTTTGAGAAAAGAAGCAAGGCTTACCCACATATTCATTGACCTAAAAAAATCTTATGACAAAGTCTTAAAGGAAACTAGAATTGTTGAAAAGAAAGGTGTTAGCGTAGAATATATATTGAAACAATTAAATACCTTAACCAAAGCATATCTTATAAAAATAGGGTTACATCTAGGATCAGCTCTAAGTCCATATCATTTTATACTAATTATAGATGAACTACTAAAGACATCCAAGACATGTTATCATGTTGCATGTTGTTTGCAAATAATATTATTTTAATTGATGAGACACAAGGAGGACTAAATGCTACGCTCGAATCTTGATGGGAGACGCTAAAAGTTAAAAGTTTTAGGCTTAGTAGAATAAAAATAGAATATATATTGAATTTAAATTTAGTAGACATAGAAAGATAATTGTCAAGATAGAAGATGATAAATTACCTGAAAGTTTTTTAAGTATGTTGGATGATGTTTGCAAACGAATGGAGAGGTTGGTAGTGATGTTTTATAAAGGATACAAATAGAATGGTTGAGATGGAGGAGAGCATTAGGTATTCTTTATGATCATAAGGTACCTCTAAACCTCTAAGTATTACAAAATAACAGTTAGACATATTATGCTATATGAAATTGAATGTTGGACTATGAAGCAAGAACACTAGTAGAAGATGAAAGTCATAAAGATCAGGATGTTAGTTAAGGTGGATGTGCGGACATATGAGAATGTACTTAGGTCACTAATAAATGTTGCAGTTAGGCGATGTGACTAAAGAAGACTTGATTAATAATGATAACACAGGATGAAATACATTTAAATATAGATGATATATTAGGAGATTGAGCCTAATGGTGTAGCAAAATCCATATAGCCGACTATACTTAGTGGGATAAAAGTTTGATGGTTGTTATTGTTGTTGTAATAAAGACAAGTGGAATTGATTGCTTTCCCTCATTCCTTCCTTATTTTTGGACTCCCTTCCTGTCAAGTAGACAAAGTGTCATGGTTTATTTCCTATGGGTTTTCCTCTATGTCATTGCCACGTCGTTGAGTTAGCAGCGATTAGACGAAACTTGAAAAGGTGATAAAGTACATTTGAAAAATCCTGTAAATGTTCTGGTACATTTACTAATGAACCCTATCAAAAACTCATAAAATAACATGGCGTACTATCTAATGAACCAACATATCAAAAGAAAAATAACCTCTCCTGACATTCGATTCCCAGACTCTGATCTCTGCGCGCCTGCAAGAGATAGCGCAAAAAAAAAAATAGCAACTATTTCCAGAAAGACAGAAGATTGCGAAAATGAAGAGAGGTAAGACAAACAGTACCGTAGGGATTGGAGGATTCAAGATCTGAACCGGAAGGGACCTTGTGTATTCTCTCGGCGGCTCGCTTCTGGCGGATCTCTTCCAACTGGAATAAAAAATAAGGAAACTGTCGGAGATCTGGGAGAGAGAAGCAAAGAAGAAGAAGAAGAAGACGCAAGGATGGGAGAGATAACAAGGCACTAAATTACCGTTCGTCGTCCGCGGGTATGCGCATCCATGGCGAGGCCAGCGGCGGGGTCGATACGGGAACGTGAAGGAGGTTGGCTCTGTTTTTGTTTTCCTTGTCAGACGATCGCAGGGCTTTTTAACCCCTTTTCTCAAATAATAACGAGGAGGAGAAGAAACAGAAAATTAATAAAATATTAGTGGAGGGGAAATTTCCATTAAGCATCCTGAAGGTTTACAATTTTAAAATACCTTTATTTTTTTTTTCCTCGATCTCCTTGCTCTACTTCATGGGACTTACATTGAGACATGCTATGATATATGGGTCCTTTCGAGATGATCTAGTACTAATTAGCGTAGAAGGTGTTGTCATCATAAGATCTGGTGTTCGAATCTCAGCATAATCGAGATAAATGTCTGTTTTGACTAGTAGTCACACGTGATTTACCTCTTCCGTATTGGTCCTAGAACGTGTTGGCCTAGATGCTGGGGCGAGCATAGTCACCTTGTTCCACCATGAGACTGACATTGAGACCCACATGATTATGGTGCCACGGAAGGTGTCTGATTGTCACCGATATATTTACAGTTCGATTTTCAACTACAACGTATTTGTAAGAAATTTTTCCTTCAAATATCATACATTTCCAGTGTCTAAATCATTCGTGATATTGGACCGTTTATCATGATTCATTTATTTTTTTGAAATTTATCTTGAAAATTGATAATATATATATATATATATATATATATATATATATATATATATATATATATGATACTGTGCGTGACTGTGCGCGTCGCGCACAGTATCAGCGCTTTTTTTGTTTTTTTTTATTTTTTTTAATTTTTAAATTAAAAAATGATTAAAAAATTTCTTTACGATTTTATTTATAGGGTTCAGGCTTTGGGTATAGTATTAAAGCTTTTTTTTTTTAGATTTTACCTATAGGGTTTAGACCTTCTAATTAGGTTATAGTGTTTGGTTTAAAAAAATAAAATAAAATAAAATAAATTTAAGTATTTATTGAGTATTGTAATGTGTTTAAGGGATATATCTATATATTAAATTTTAAATAAGGAAATGTTGAATTTTTAAAATTCAAAAAACAAAAAAAAAAATAAAAATAAAAATAAAAAAAGCGCTGATACTGTGGCCGACGCGCACAGTCGCGCACTGTGCGGTCGCGCACAGTATCAAAACTCTATATATATATATATATATATATATATATATATCGGTGCGTTTGGTGCGGTTTCGTGCGGTTCTGTCCACGTCAGCACGACAAGCGCGTGAAACAAAACAAAAGTCAGCTAGAGAAAAAAAAAACACACTGAAGTGATTTCCTCGCGAGCCACCTCCTCAGCCCTAGCAGAAGCTCCGCGTTCCGCCGCCACAAGCTCTCTCCCTCGCCGCGAGCGCTGCTCTCTCCCTCGCGAGCTCTCTCCCTCGCCGAGCTCTGTTCTCTCCCCTCTCCTTCCGCCGGCGCGAGTCCCCTCCTGCCTAAGCGAGTCCGCGACCGACCTCTCCCCCTCCTGCCGCTAGCCCTAGCAGAAGCGCCGAGCTCTCCCTCCTCTCTTCGCGAGGAAAATCCTTCTCCGGTAAAAGTGGATCGCTTAACAGCGTTGGTAAAAGACTGAAAACGTTTGTGAGCATTGCATATTTGCATTTAAGTTTATGGTGTGCTTTCTTCAGAGTTCATCCTTGCTGTTTGAACTTCAGTTCATCTGATGATTTTTTTTCCTGTGACATGGAATTAAAGTGATTGTTTCAGATTTTCCAAAATCGCATCAGATTCTGCTATGTATGTATATGTAGTGGTCGAATAATAATTTTTGACACTTAGCACAATGTCTGAATAATAATTTTTCAAAATTGGTATAGATAGAATCCTTATACTACTCAAGGAAGATTATACCTGTTGGTGCAATTGTTCCCTAAGTGGTCGAGTTCGATCAATTAAGTGATACTTGGAGAAACTAAGAAATTAGGATGATCTTTGATACAATCACATACAAGTGGTCGAGTTCAACTAACTAGTCTTAATGTTTGGTTAAAAATTTAAGACAGACTATATTGTGTGGTTACTAATATGATTTCTCAAGTGTGCATGTGTTGGTTACTTGACAAAGTTATTACAAGTGCAATGAATAATGTTCAAGTAGGTTAAGATAGATGGAACACTTAACAGAATCAGATGGAAATTATATTTGGATTATGTAATTCTCTATTGTTTGCAATATGTTTGATCATGGAATTTTAACTTTTATATTGAATTAAATAGGTTGATGCCGTAGCTGGATTTCATTACTCAAATGGTTAGCCATTTGATTTGATTTGTGCTTCCTATTTGAATTTCAAAATCTGTATTATAATATTAGCATTTATTTTTGAAATGTTTATTAATTGTAATGTAGGGAAAAACATATGTAGTTTTTGTTGGACGGAATCCCGGTGTTTATGATAGTTGGGAAGAAACTCATACTCAAGTTAACAGATATAGCAGTGCATTGCATAGCTCATATCTGAGTAAAGAGGAAGCATTAAGAGCTTTTAGTTCATACAAGGAGAGACAACATGGTTTCTTTGCCCCTACTTTCCAAAAATGTTCAAGCTAAACTTTGGGTTCAACTTCAACTCCATCCTCAAGTTCTGGTGAAAAAATGAAGCAGACTGAAGAACTAGCGAAGTTGATAAAAAGTCAGCTAGATTTAGCTGATGAATATCGTCGTAATGCAGCTAAGATCGCCGAGATGTGTGAAGAGATTAAAAAAAAATTTGACTTTGTTAATATTAGTGATTAATCGGTAGACTTCTTTATTGAGTTGGATGAATGTAATTTATGGTAGACTTTTTTATTTAATTTGATGAATGTATTTGACAGTAGACTTTTTTATTAGTTGAATCAATGTATTTGACAGAGTTGAATCAATGTATTTGACATACTTCTGCATGGTAATTTAACATTTAATCTTGTACAATTAGAGTCCCTCTTGTTGCAGGTTTAGAACCCATTACATTTGTTGGAAAGAATGAGGTGATCAGTTCTTTCCTACTTCGACATCATTTATCTTGCCTTCTACTTGTAGTTTGTTACTTCTCTTTCTTAGTGTACAGGTATTTGGCACTAAACCACCATAGCTCTCTGGACCGATCAGGACTCATCCTGATCGGTCTGGGAAGTGTCTGATCGGTCTGTGGACCGATCAGCCTATGGGTGGATCGGTCCACAGACCGATCCCCCCTAGCGCTTTGAGTCCCAGCGCATCCCAGCGCTTCTTTCTGATCGGTCTGTAGACCGATCAGATAACCCACAGAAACTTTCTGTGTGGTTCCTGATCGGTCAACAGACCGATTAGATAACCCACAGAAACTTTCTGTGTGGTTCCTGATCGGTCACGAGACCGATCAGGTGACTCATGTATCACTGGATCGGTCTGCCGACCGATCCAGACAACCAGAGTATCGCTGGATCGGTCAACAGACCAATCCAATGTCCTAGTTTTAGAGCCTCTCAGTTAACATTTTGTAAAACATTCAGAATATGATGAGCCTTTTCGAAGACTAGCATCAAGATTGGTCATTGGCCATTGACTAGCATCATTTTAAGTCCCTTTCGACCAAATAAAAAGAGAAAAAATAAAAATAAAAAACTTTCATGACTCACCTGACAACAGCTTAACATTCTAAAAAATGTTGTTCATTTTTGTCCAATGGCCTGGCAATGCAAATGGAGAAGGCAAAATTTGATCTTTACACCTTTACAAACTTAGTCATGTTTGGTGCAATATTACTCGAAATCTATACAGCATGTGAGTTTGAAATCAATAATCTTGTAACAAAACAAAAGTATCTTCCCATCAATCTTAATTTAGAATTACTTGTCTTCACTAAAGAAACAGAATTTACCAGACACCAAATTAGTACAGCAAAAAGTCTGAACAACTGTAATACAATACATGGCCTAACGAGGAATAACACATCATCTAGTACGATAACTAAGTGCAGGAGACTAGAGCTATGGAATGCAACATGAATCCTTTGCTACATTAGTAAACTTTGCTTGTGAAATTTAGCTCCCGTCAATTGCATCCGGATCAAGTAACTTTCAACCACAACCAAGGCAAACTACATTTGAAGAATATTATTAGTGCATCCATAATGAGAGGACATGAGTGATGCATCCTTTCCATCCTTGCAGTAACCATTGTCAACCTACATCCATTAGAAAATACTTAAGACTAAATAAGACTAAGCAATTACTAGACATGAATATAGCAATATGCATATGCCGTTAGATAAAATTATGCCACAATAAATTCAATGAAAAAGTTCAAAATAATCAATACAAAAAGTCTTTTTGAAGTGCAATGGAGAACCAGATTTGAAAATGTGGATGTTGCTGACATTTGACACCTTGTTCACTATATATTGATGATTTGGCAGTCCATCAATATCAATTAGCACAGATTTGAAGTGCAATGGAGAACCAGTAAAATTAGATGATGGTTCTAATTCATTTGATCAAATCAATTACATCATATCGTCCAAGTAACAGTTCAAGTAAAAAAACATGGTATCATATCGTCCAGTTGAAGCTTTCTTGTCCAAGTAACAGTTCAATATTCATAATTGTTGTTGTCCAACATGAGTTTTCTGGTTATAGTTACACTGGCAATCAAAACATGAGATTTGGCAGCAGTATGTAAAAATATGTACAACAAGAAACAACATAAAAAAAAGATAGTATGTAAACCAAGTGGACCATTGGGGTACTAAGCATGGTATGATAGTATACATAGATACTTTGTTAGAAAGACAATTAGGTAAAGACAATTTACTATAATTTAAAGACAATTTATTATCTCAATAAATTACCAACCATGGATAATTACAACATCCTATCTCATGTTGTTTGAACCTGTAAAATAAAGACAATTTATTAATTTCATTATCTCAATAAACAATAAACCACTATAATTTAACAAATTAAAACTTTGATAGTACCGGCTATAGATCCCAAATCCGGTTCATATGTATCGTCAAGATTGATATGATTATTATCTTCAATTGATCTGATAATTGACATATTGTCATATACAATAATCAAATAAGTTTGTTTGTAAGAAAAAATATAATAAAAATAAAAAATTAAATCGACACATACCCTCGTTGCAAATTGGGACAGTTACGCTTGTCATGTGACACTCCTCGATGTCCGCATCCACGACAAAGCCTAGAATTTGATGTTGATTTCTCCTTTGATGATTTTAATCTCTTCCCACATCCCTTAGTTCGTACTACAGAAGGATTAATAATACCAAGTGTCTCATCCATGGATTTTTTTCTTTGACTTCTATCACTGCATGTTGTATTAATGGATATCTCTTGAATTTTGTTGTAGATGCAATCAAATTGTTCTTCCAAGAAGGTTGTCCTCTCATTACTCAAAGATGCATCATCAACTAACACTGAAGCTTTATAGGATAACCTCGAGTGCCTCGACATCAAATATCTTTCTGAATCTGGATCATCAATGACATTTTGCTCTCCTAAAGCATATATTGCTCCAACTTTAGCATATCGTGTCCATCGTTTGAGTATATACATATCAGGCAATGAAACACTTGGTTGATACGAAAAAAAGCTAACATATGTCTA